>NC_056744.1:1288887957-1288940457 GCF_019279795.1 Protopterus annectens | reverse complement strand
TAAACAATGTATTGCAATGTATCATTTTAAAGAAATGCTCAGTGGGGAGATCAGAGCTGTAATTAGGGTTGGGCAAAAGGGAAGGTTGCCCTTTGGGCAAGCTGTCAGTGGACTTGATTGGCAGGTACTGATGATGTGAGACTGCAGCACTAATATTACCTAGCGGCTTCATAAATGAATGCCAGTACTGGGCAACAGTCATGTCTAAAGCAGTGAAGTGGTCATTGTGGTGAGTTAGCGCTATAGCAATCTGTTTGTTCCATTTGTAGTAAGCAGTTTGCTACAATTTGACAAAAACTTTTGTCTGGGTGCCAGATGACCTAGCTACAATTCTGGGGAAGATGGTGATGTGTGTATGGCTAAATAAAACATAGTATGAAGTGAAACAACTTTTCAGTGAAAGTCAACAATATAACAGATACACACAATCTCTGTTCGCTGTACTTGGTGTCTACGTCCCACTAAGACAAGTGTAAATCCAGAGAGAACACTCCTTTATTTATAACTCAAAACACTCGTAGCTCTTCGTTAAGTGCTTTCATCTATATATGCTCCCATTTTTGCCAATTTAGTCCTTCTTGACTGGGAGGAAGAATACATAAGTAATAGTAGATGGTGTAGTCATATAAGTTGTTATGTAAGGTATTTGGACGATATGTTTATTCTGTGGAATAGGTCTATTAATGACCTAGAAATGTTCTTTAACTACATTAATTCATCTAGTGAGTATTTAAGGTTTACATACAATTGTGACAAGAAAGGCATTTCTTATCTAGATACTTACATTTCCACAGTAAATGGTCGGTTTACATCCAAAATACATAGAAACAGTACATTCAGCAATTCGTATTTAGAATTTTCTAGCTGTCACCCATATAGTCAGAAGCACAGTATAATCAAGGGTCAATGTATTAGAGCAGCTAGAATGACTTCTGAATATAATGATATGCTTAATGAATTAGACAACATAGGTAGTATGTTCAGCACATGAGGGTACCCTCAAGGATTAATAGATAACACTATTAAATATGTTAAAAAAGAATGGGGTAAGAAGTACAAACCCCTATTTGGTACAGGGCCTACTAGAACTTTGAACACCACTAGTTGTCCAAGCAATAGTCAAGTTAATAACAAGTTTCAATGAGCTTGTATATTCCAATACAGTACTCATGTCAAAGAAATACAAAAGATAGTGGAAGGTAACTGGAATATAATGAAAACCGATGAAAATATTTATAAGTTATTAGGAGAGCATCCTGTGTTTGTTTATAAAACAGGACAAAATTTAAAGAACAAATTTGAGAGTAAGCCTTTCACTAGTAATAATAAAAGAAAGGAAGGTGGCACCCGTAAATGTGGACAGTGCAATCAATGTAGTGCTGTAATGGAAGACCCCACTCTTACTTTGGAGGATATAAACCAAACTGTAATAATGTTTAAGAATGCCAATTGTCACACCCAACATGTGATTTACTTACCTAAATGTACAAAGTGCCCAAGTTATTATGTGGGCAAAACAGACAGTTGCTTAAGAAATAGAATTTATGATCATTTTTATTGCATTAGAAAAAAAGAAAAAAATATATAAATAATGCATTATATAGGCACCTTGTCAAAAGTCCAACTTGCAATACATTTAAATTTGCAATTCTAGAACAAATAATGGCTAATCCCAGGGGTGGTAATACAAGTAAGAAATTAGGGGAAAGAGAAACTAGATGGCAAATTTTGTTAAATGCAACAGTACACCCTGGAATTAACGATAGCATTTCTATAAAGCCTGTTTTGGAATACAAAAACTGAATAGAATTCACATTTAAGGCAGTAGGATTAGTATATGAAATTAAGTGTTGGTAGAATAGTGTTTTTATAATATTATATGTTTTATTATATGATTGTATATGTTATATATTTGTTACATCAGTTCAGACTGAACTACACATTACATATGAGTGTTTTTTTAATTTAAAGTACTGAGAATTTTATATTAATGCACTGAGCACTTTAACCAAGTTGTATACTTAATTGAGTGATTAATCAACTAGTTTGATTTGTTTAACATTTATATATAACCCAGCATGTAACAAAGGATTGTGTTCTGATGAAGTCTATTATAGATGAAAGCGCTTAATGAAGAGCTACGAGTGTTTTGTAGTTATAAATAAAGAAGTGTTCTCTCTGGATCTACACTTGTCTTTGTGGGACCTAGACACCAAGCACAGCGAACGGAGATTGTGTGTATCTGTTATAGTAAGAAGTGAAGGGGGACCCCAGTCAAAACAGTTCTATTCCATACCCAAAGTTTTAAGCTGGAAAACTATTTTCTTTATATAGCAATTGACGAGAAAAGGCAGGTTATTAATGAGTTGCTGATATCAAAACCTTTTAAATGTCTTCTAATAAAGTTGGCCCATAGCTATGTTTCCTGTTGACATAAACTTACCTGGCCAACATGGAAGACAAATCAACTTACGTTCCTTCTGTAGTGAGTACTGTTACACAATGTAGGTTCTACCTAATGCTTACAGGCAATGAACTATTGCCATACATGATATGATCTGTGAGAGGTCTTAAGTGTCTTGACAACATAGATGCAACTCTTTCACAAAATAAGATGCCATCACACAGTACCACTCACACTTCTGCATGAACTCATCAAAAGACATATGCTGGGGTTGTCAAAAATAATTTCCAAAGCCTACTAAAACTAGGAAGATTAAGTTTCCAATTGAAAATATTGCCACAACACCACCACTCTTTTCACAGTAAGGAACATCCAGTCTCCAGACTGTCAGCTTTCCACTACCACTAATGCAATAAATACAAATGAAAATGTCTTAGTAATTGTTGTCTCCATTGTCAGTCACATGGACACCATACTTACAAGGATGGACAAGAACATGATGGCAGCTGTCTCTCTGGTACCAGAATATGAGATGTTATGATGGCTCTTCAGTCCCTCGCATAGGACACATATGAATATGACTAAGTGGTAGTCCATGCAGGCAAGACTCTAATCCTGACTGAAATCCCACCCTTGCCCAGAATGATGCCTAAGTGTAAGCATAAGGTAATTAGATTCAATAATTAGCTAAGTTGTTGGTCTTATTCTTGGAGGCCCACTATTTGTCAGCCTGGAATGAGATGGAAGACAGCACAAGTTGCTTCTCAAGGAAGGGCCTACACCTCCTATTCTATGGCTTCCCCTTAACAGGTTGAAGCCCTTGCTGCCACCAGTCCATTTGCTGGTAACAGATATAATCACAGCAGATTCTAATTCTGCCATTATGAAGGCTACTCTTCTCTAGTGTCAAGACTATGCTGAAGGAGCATCTATAAGAAGACACTGCTTGTAATTTCTTTCATGCCATTGGATAAGTTGATATAGGCTTGGAGATATAATGTGATTGGAAAGTTTGCAAGTATTAATGGCTCAACAGATAGCCCACTCACTTTTGGTGCTGGAAGCTCAGAAGGCTGTGGGCTCTACTTTCACGCTATGTGATTGCATTAATTTTCAAATAGCTGACACTGCAGTGCAGTATTAGAGGGTGCTATATTCCTCAGTGTGCTGTCCTTCAGAAAAGACCTTAAACTGAGGTCCATCTGCTTCAGCTGATTGTAGCTCAGAGGTAAAAGATCTCACAGCAGATATTAAAAAAATAGGGGAAGTTCCATTGTGTTCAGGCCAAATTTCCCCTGATAGTATAAACACCATCTCAGGTGTCCCCTGAAAGAGGCTATTTGTCTAGTGAGACTAACCTGATCAACAGAGAATAAATAAAAACAATAGTACTACATATAAGTATCACTTTGCTAAAAGAATTCCACCTTTGTAATACTATAAATATTGCACATATTTCTGCTTTGATTTAAATATTGTGAATATCGTTGTTTCTTACCAACCTTTAACAATGTGTATTTACTTTTGATATTGATTTTTATCACATGGTCTATGATATATTTTCACTTTTGTTACTGATTTTTTATTGTATTATGCACTTTGCTCCTTTAGAGCCTGGGTTATGGGTAAAAAGGGTCAATTGACCAGTCCAGTTACCAAATTTCAGATAAATAAGTATATAAAGCAATAAATAAATACCAAAAGTCCTAATAATAAATTGCCTGCTTTTGATGTCCTCATGCAAGTTGAACCCATCTATGTTTCTATAAGAACTAAAACTTGGTTTGACTGTAAAGACAGCCCTGCTTTTTTAGCATGTATTTCTCAGAGGTCAAGGCAAATGTTGAGGGCTTATGGCTGACAAAGTTTGCTGATGACTGTAAACTTGATGCCATCCTAAGCTCTCTAGAAGATACCAAGATCCATCAAGAAGGCTTGTCACAAACATATAGCTGGTGTCAAAAGCATGGCCTAAACCAAATGCCAAAAAGTGTCTAACTTCAGAAAGCAAGACGCCCCCCTACGACTATCGCATTGACAACACATCTCTGAGAAATTAATCCAGTAGTGATGGACTTGGGATAATATGTAGACAATGAGTTGTTGTTTGACACCCACATATTAATTATTGTTAGGAAGTCCTTCTTTATAACACAACTTATTAGCAAAGGTATGACATCCAAATCTAGGACAGTGACCATTCCACTGTACAATGTACTCATTAGGCCAGTCATTGAAGATAATGCCCCATTTGGCATGAATCTGTCTGAGTATCTGACTTAACTTGAGTGACCACAGCATTTTCTCACGAAGAAAAGTAAGGGACTAAATCACAAAAGTTACTCTGGCCACCTCAAATTCCGGTCCCTATTCTTAGTGTCCTACAGACTGCTAATGGGAGAACTCTGCCTTGCATACAGAGCCTCTACCAATCCTATCATTGCAGACCTTCTACACATCTATAAACCCAACAGTGGTAGAAACACCAGCTCTAGAGGCCTCAGTCTCTATTGCAACTTAAATAGAACATGTCGGAGAACAGCTATGTTTCATAAAAAATACCATTTTCTCTTGAATCACCTTTCTTTCCATGTGAACTTAAATATTCCTCTTATTTTATTCAAGCACAACCTGCATGTATGGATAAGAAACCAAAAGTTCACACACAATACTAAAGGATTATATCTCCTGGGATTATACAAGACATCCTCAAAATACAACGGTGTTAGTATTAAACTACTAAGGCTACAAACTCAGTGGAAATGCATGGGTAGGCTGCAAAATATCCTCACAGATCAATAGCCAAGTAAGTGCCTATGAACCTTTTAGCAGTTTAGCAGTTAACATGCCTTCAAACCTAAAGTAAAGTGTGAAGACATCATATTTCTCAAAGCCCAAATCACCTATAAGCAGATCCACTAAGACCCTAGACCCACAGGCTCTACTTACTGAACTCTGTCTTAAATAACTTGTTATACAAATACTGCATTTAACTATAAGTTGTATCTGATTACTGCATGTTATTGTGTTCAGTTTGTTTTCCCAATACTTGGAATTAAGACCTATTCATTTTGTGATGCTGCTTATTCATGGACTGATTCTCTATGTGTCTGTATTGCATTTGCTTTCTGCACTGATTCTTGTTAGCTTATAAACAGTAACTTCATATTTCAAGCTTTGCCTTATGTTCTTGGCCTTGACTGTATAGGGTGCACATTCCAGATTGCTTACCTCTTGACAAATGAATAAATAGATGAACTTATCCTTAGCAAGACCAGTTATCAGATTATAGACTGCTACAGGACATTATCCATGTTCCTAGAAGACAATAAGATTTTTTTTTTATCTCCTCAATGAATTAACCATAATGAAAAAAACACATTTTTGTTGGGTGATTTCAATTATCTTTTAAGTAGTCTGTGTATCTGCATTTCAAAAGTTAGGTACACCTAAAAATTCTTGGACCTAGCAAATGACAATTCCCTAAACAAATAGTTGACCAGCCCAGTGAAGTCCTACACATTCTGGACCTAGTCCTTAACACATAGCTCCCAAGTGTACCATGCCAACAGCATCTAAGTCAGACTACAAATTAATAACTATTTCCTTGAAAATCACAAACTACACCATTGTAAATAATTCTTAATTTAATACATTCAAAGATACGTAGTTTAAGTTGTATGATAAGCTTTCCAAGTTTACTTGCAATTTTACTCATCATGTAACTTCAGCTGCTACTTTTATATATAGAGTAGAACCAAATATAAAAGGAAATTTAAAAATAAATCACCTTGTTAGTCCCACAAATATTAATAAGCTCAATAATTAAAGAAAAATGGAAATTTCTGAAGTCCTACAGCAAATCTAGATCTACCAACATTAAAAGCTATCAAAACATTATCAAGGAACTAAAAATGACCATAAGGAAGATCACAGCAAAATATGAACTGAAACTAGCAACAGATGCCAAGGATAATAACAAATCCTTATTTATTTATACTACAAAATTGAGACATGACACCCACCAATGTTCTGAAATAGTCCAAAATGACATTACCCACATTGATCCTAAAGAAACAATTTTAGTGCAAACTTTACCCCAGAAATAGTTATTGAATTTTAGCTATGTTTACTGGACAGGTATTATGAAGGAAGCAAAAATTTCTGGATATCTTGCCCAGAATGCCAGAAGACAGCACCTAATCCAGATTCTAGGTGCTCTTTGGTCCCATTACTTACAAAATACACCACATTTGAGTATATAGCTATGGACCTAGTAGATCCTTTTGTGATGTTAAATAAAAGTAACCAACACATACTTGTAATCATTGGCTACTCCACAAAGTTTCCAGAAAGAGTTCCCCTAAAACAAATAAATTCTGAGGCAATACCAAAGGAAACTGGTATTACTATTTTCCAGGGTTTGAATACTCTGAGAAATCTTTACAAATCAAGGGAACTTATTCATGTCAAAAATAATGTAGTTCCTTCAGGTGAAGCAGCTGAGAATATCTGTATACCACCTCAAACAGATCACCTAGTGTAACACTCAGCAACACCAAAGTTATTGCTTAATAAAGCTATAGAAGAAGCTGGGCAAAAACTGAAACCAGCTACTTCCAAACCTTAAACCTCCCATGGGTTTTGCGCTGCTGTATAGCAGACATCTGCAAGGCTTGTTAGGCATAGCAACAGGAACTTGAGAAGAAGAAAATACTCCCTTTCAGCATTCAGTAGAATACCATACAGAACTAAAGGATGAGTTAAGAGCTATTATGACTGTAGTTAGAGAACATATACAAAAGTCATCAGACACCCAGCAGCAAGCATGCAACAGAAATGCTAATATTAGACACCCTCAAACAAAGAATAAATTGCCTGTGTTAAGGTCCACTGCTGAAAATAAACAGCTTGCAAAGTCCTTTTGAAGTGAGAATGAAAGTAAATATAGTACATTGCAAAGTAAAGCAAACTGGAAAAAAAAACATACATATTATGACACCCTGGAAAGAAAAGAGGCTTCTGCAATGAGTATGTTAGATTAGAAATCAAAAGTGTATCTTGAAGAAAATAAGGATACGCAGAAGATACCTAAGGTGGGAGTCATAGAGGAATCACAGAGAGTGAAGTAACCCTATTGTCCTGGTTCCCAAACCTGATGGGACTATAAGACTTTGCAATGGCTTTAAAAAACTGAATAGTTTAACTGGATTTGATTTTTACCCCATGCTTAGTTGGATGAATTAATAGAAAAGTTGGGTAAGGTTAGACTTCTCTCCATGCTGGAGTTGACTAAAGGTTACTGGCAGAACCCATTAACTTCCACAGTTCAAGAGAATGTATGATTCTCTGTACCTGATGGATTTTTTCATTATAATTCTATTATTATACTGTTTGGTATCATGGTATTCCAGCAACATTTCAGAGGATGGGGAATAGGATTCTTAGAATAAACACCAGATATGTAGTAGCTTACCTTGACTGGGTAGTTATTTTTTCAGAAGACTGAGAAAGTCACCTTGCCAAGATGCTGATCTAGATTCTGAAAGAGAAGCTGTTTAAAGCCCAATGAGTCACGTATAAATGTTGTATGGCTGAAGCATGGTATTTGAACTATGTGATTGTGGGATCAAAAGATAGAGGCCATATGTAATTGTCCTACAACCACTACCAAAAGGCAAGGCAAGGACTTGTTCAGATTAGTCAACTAATTCATCTGCAAATTTATACCAACTTTTGCCATTATAATATGTCTGTTCAGAGATTTAACTGAGGAGATGGCCCCTAAATGTTGGACAGAAAAGAAGTTGAAAAGTATGTTGGGTTGGAACCTGACTGGTTAGCCCTGGAGTTCTCCATCAGTTGACAATCTGCACAGATGCCTTGGATGTAGGCCTAAGACCAGTACTGGCAGAAGTTGTTGGAAGGAACACTGAGTTTGCTACATCAGCTGGAAGTTAAGGATTTGAGGTTTTGACATATTAAATGAGCATTTCTTACCTTCAGTACTATCTTTTACACAGAGAATTTTTATTAGTTATGGGCCACACACCCCTTCAATGGCTCTACAGACAGGCAGACAGTAATTTCAAGCTTGCTAGGTAGGCTTTATCACTATAGCCATTCCCATTTAAAACAGTGTATCACCCATGCTGAGATCATCTGAATGCAGGCACCAACAGCAAATGTTCTCTCCTGGGAGGTATCATGTAATACAGTGGATGCTTTGAAAGTTTTAAACATTAGATTGAGCAGTAGTAAGGTAAAAAAAAGTTATAAGTGAACTCATGCTGTACATTAAACAGTATATTGTTGACAACAGGTACAACAGTTGCAGGCAGGAAATATGAAGTCACATTAAGGAAAAAGTAGCATTTCAGGTATGAGCTTAGTATGTTTTGTATGTGTGTTTGTGTGTGTTTACCTCAAACCATGGGTGGATTTCTGTGGTGAAGTCACCATCATCACTAAGTGGAAGAAGATCTGTTTTGCACAGTGAAGCTGCTATCCAGCAAGGGAAAGTGGAATGAAGGCTGTTGTACATAAGAAGCTTGCCATGCTTATTTGAAAAGCCTTTTGACAGTCTTCCTCTCCTAAGGAATTGTTACCACTAAAGCTGTAAAGGTGCTAAAAGGAAATATCGGTGAGCCTTGGACATCTTTGGTTAGTTTTGAGAGACCTTTTGTATGGACTATGTTACACTGGAATGAAGTTATTCTGAATCTAACTGCCCACAAAGCTTTTAAGTACTGTCTTATAAACAGCATTGCATTTAAGTTTTCTATTTCTACCCGTATAATCAAAGAAGAACACACTCTTGTTTATTTCCCAAAAATCCATGCTGAATATGTAAAAAAAATAATGGTTAAGAACAATTTTCTAACAAATACTGAACTTAACTATGACTATATATTTATATCTATAGCTATACCTATATTATGTGCATTAGGAGTGGATCCACAAATGACAAAAATCTACAAACACCAAAACAGCAATAAATTTAGGTTGAAACTTATCAAAAAGGGACTTAAAAAGAAACATTTTGTTTATTCATTTTTGCAAGGGTGCAAGCCTCCCTGCATGCCCACATCTGTGGTACTTATATATACAAATTCCGAGAATCCTCCTACAGTGGGGAATGGGAAAATTCCCACTGCCAGCTGTACCACGACCCCCACAAAGTAATGCTAACATACCACAATCAAAGCAGTTTTCAATCACTTATGCCGGCATTCAAAATGAAATTCCAAGCATTCAATGAATTGCCTGGTTATCATATATATATATATATATATATATATATATATATATATATATATATATATATATATATATATATATATATATATATATATATATATATATACACACACACACACACACACACACACACACACACACACACACACACACACACACACACACACACACATATACACATAGATAGATAGATAGATAGATAGATAGATAGATAGATAGATAGATAGATAGATAGATAGATTATACAGACAGAAAGACCTCTGCATGAATATCATACATCATTCTATCTAAGGTAATACAAGAGAAAAAGTACACAGTATACAGTGGGTTGCTTTATAAGTATTGTAAGAGAAGGGGAATATAGATTAGTTTTATGAATCACAGTATAAATCAAATGTCACATATTCTGCACTTAAGCAGCAATATATATGAGATCTGTATTGTTGTCCACATATCTGATCTGGCAAAAATTTTACACCGGATGCCATTCCTGATGTAACCCTCCCCATTTATCTGGGCTTGGGACTGGCATGAAGAAATACACTGGCTTGTGCATCTCCTAATGGCTGGGTTAGCAATATATATGAGATAAAACTGCGCAGAATTCGTACATTGCTATGCACAGCAAATTGTGAGACTCAGTTCATAGGTTCATAGGTTCATAGGTAGGTACTAGGCTATTGGCCCTAGGGCCTATATAAGCCTAGCCAAAGGTACCCTGGCTTTCGCCACCCAAGAAAATTATTTTCCTGTGCCACTGTCGAGCAGAGCCACAGAAGTGATCCCCGGGGTGAATTTCCTATCTCCCATCCAATCATCAAGATTTTTCTTGAACAGTGCTAACGAGGAGCTTTGTTTATAGGTTCATACAAGAACATACTTCAGCTTTCAAATGGTAAAATTATAGCAGTACAGCTAGTTATAACAATGAAAAATGTGTTACTACTCCAGTTTTTAGAAACCTTTGGCATGCGATCACTTTAAAAGCCAGTCTGTCATGTAGCTGTTAGAGATGACACACACTTCTGGTATGTATCAAATATTGTTACAGCCATTGTACATTTATTACTCTCATAATTTTCTTTGTCTGCTTCACAAGTAGGACACTTGAAGGTGGATAGCCACACAAGGACAGCTGTCTGATATACACATGTACAACAGTTTGTAGTGAACATGATTTTGCTGTATCCATATAAGTAAAATAAAAGTAAAAATGTGCAAAAATATGTTGCCTTTGTTGTTGAGTATAAACAGAATCCTCAGATTTTCTGTTCCACTTCAAATGCATTAAAATTAGATTAATGTACGCCTGTGACAGTTACTGACAGAGGTTTCATGCAGAGAGATTCAAGTCTCTGTCACCATTCTGATTACAGTTTCAAGAATTACCAAGCTGTATTTTGTTTCTTTTTATAAATTACATGTTTTATTTAGGAAAAATCTAGAAAAACTGATGGATAAAATAACTGTGTTTGCTCCTACTGCAGAAGATTATATGCAGAATATGAAAGAAGTGATTTTAAGAAAATGCTGTAAATGTGAAATGTTTTGATAAATTGACATTGCAATGGGTTACGCTTACTAGCTTCAGACATTGTGTTCACTGGAACAGTACTACTGGCTGAATGAGATGAGAGTGATGGTTTTGCATCAAGCAGTTACTGCTATGGAGCCAAGATCATTTTCCACATATGCAGTATCAGAGCAGACGAGATGAAAGACACTTTTCTACATAATTTGTTTGCCATGGCTTGCACATACAAATGCTGCAGCTTAAATATAAATTGTGGTCTTGCTAGTCAATATGTTCTTTCACATTTTAGGGGTTTATTTCTATAAGAGCACATGGAGAAAAGACTAATGGCGCTCTCTCCCTCTTTCTCTCATTTTCTCTCTCTCTCTGTTTCTCTTGGTTCAGATGAATGGCATTACCTATAGGACTTGTTACCATCTTTAAGACAAATATAATCATGTACTAGCTGTTTGAAAGAACTTGGTTGTAAACGTGCTCTCCTGAGGACATAAGATGTTAATTATATTATGTAATGATCAAAAGTGCTTTTAGGTTAGCAAAAGTGAAAATTAGATGTATGAGTATATAAAGCTTTGTGTTATTCTAATGAAAATCACATTTTTAAAATGTATTTATGTTAATATGAAACAGTTGCATAGAATAATTATTTATGTAGTAGATTTACTAGTTTATTTCCATACTGCTTTCTATAAAGCATATGCTGCTACCAGTTACCTATGGAATGTAATACACTAGCTTTATCTTAGACCAGAAGAAAAATAATAGTGCATCTAGTTGTTAGAGCTGTCAGTTGTCGCTATTTCTGCAGAGCAGTCCTCATTTGGGCAGTTCTGTCCTATGGGGTGGGGGGCAGGGTGAGATGAAAAATGATAAATGCCTTGATACATCACAGGAAAAACATTTCTGATTTATCCCTACTCACAGAAAAGCTCTGATGAACAGCCATCATACACGACAGAATTGTTATTTTGATAATATGAAAATAATTTTTCATTTGATGATGGCTTAGTTTGTCCTGCACAATTTTAATTTTCAGTAAGCTGGAGGTGTACAATTCCTGGCAACAACTTAAAAAGACTTGCCAGAAAAATGGTTACAATGGTCATTCAGTAAAAAAATACAAGCACTCGAGAAGGTAAGTAAGGCACCTGTTACTCACACTGCTGACATTCTAGCTCGATGGAATCATCATTATTTATTTATTTATTTGTCTTTGCTGACAGGGAAAGTCCGACTGGGATAGACATGCCCTTTTCAGTGGAGGCCTGTGGAGAAAAGCTTCACATTGCATTCATAGGTTGTTCACAGTACATAGATATTTTTATTACGTTATTTTACATTGTAGATAGTACTGTGTCTTGGGTTACTATGGAGTGCAAGTAAACATGGTAGTTGGCACCTTAAAAAATGCTATGTCCAGAAAGTAAAGAAATAAAACAAATAGAAAAAGCATTCATTTACATTTGCATTTAGTTTGCAGTTACAAATTGGAGGTAAAAATGAGAGCGAAAAATAAACCAGTTTCAGAGAAGATGGAAAAAACAATAGAGAAGTATTGATTGTTTCAGTAGGAGAGAAAAGTAAAATTGTACTAAGCTGATTATCATGATGAGTTCCATGACTAGCTTCAGTTAGGAAGGGGCAGGTATGGTTTGCTGGAGGTACAGTATTTTTATAAGTTACTTTGGCAGGTATTAACCAGGTGAAGAGCAGTAGCATAGTGAGGAGGATTGTAGGTGCTGGTTTAGTAGGCTTTTAAAGCATTTGCCATTTTCTGTAAGTTTTAGCTATAGGGAATGAAATTCCATAGTTTTATAATACAGAAAGAGTACTGTAAGTTACCCACAGGGTGTTTTATTGCAGTTAGGAGGGGTTTGTTACTGTAGCACAATGTCCTGATACTAATGTATGGTTGCAGTATGTTTTTAAAAAGGGATAGCGATCTGATTTATCGATACTTTTGTGGGCTGTAGTGAGTTGAGAGTAGGTTACCTGGTATGAGACTCCCAGCCCGTTTAGGTCTTTCAGAGCTGTGCAGTGATGGATTTTGGTAGGTGAGTATGTGGCAAGTTTAGCTACTTTATTACAGCATGTTTCAAATTTGGACATGAGGGTACTACTAAGAGTTTTGAAAATGAGCATGCAAACAAAAACGTTGGGAGTGGGTAAGTGGATGCCATGGATATTCTTGTGGATACTGTAAGATTTTGCTTTGGTCTATACAGGGGACCCTAGTTTTGTATGTGTTTTTTGATAGCTTGATGACTACGTTGCTCATATTTGAGTTTGTCATCTATGATTACTCCAAGCAGTTTGCCTTCTGTCACAGTTCCTGTTATTGTATTGTCAGATGAGACAGTGTGGAACTTATTTTTCTGATCATTATATAGTTTTGGTATAAACAGCATGAGTTTGGTCTTTTTGGCATTTACTTTGTAATGTACTTCATATACTTTCTGTCTCACTTCAAAAGGGCTTTACAAGATATTTATTTTAGCAGTGGACCTTAACAAAAGCAATTTATTCTTTGTTTGAGGCTCTCGAATATTAGCATTTCTATTGCATGCTTCCTGTTGGGTGTCTGATAAATTTTGTATACGTTCTCTAACTACAGACATAACAGCTCTTAACTTTTCCTTTAGTTTTGTATGATATTATACTGAATGCTGAAAGGGAGTGTTTTCTTCTCCTCAAGTTTTTGTTGCTATGTCTGTGCCAATATATTAGGTAAAGGAGCAGAATTAAGCCCTTTTTTATGTTATGTTATTTAGAAGAAAGATTATTGTCTCAGAAGATTGGAAACTAAAATTTGCATTCAAAACTTATTTAAAAGATGACATTATTGTTTTTTTATATCTTTTTTTTTGGGGGGGTTATTACATAGCCATGATCACAGTTAAGTTACTTTGTTTTGTTATAACTTGCCTTGTCATGCTTTACATTTGCTATGATGTTCAGCTTGAAAGTGAAGTTGCTTAAATATAGTTTAGTGATATTTCTGTGCAGTGTGCTAATACTTGCATACTGTATGCATGGTGGACTGATATAATTGGCTATGTTTTACTGATGGGGCTGGAGTCCTCTAATAGTGAGCACACTGCAGCCCATGTAGCTAATTACAAACAAGCAAAGAAAGAGTAGCTTATGCGTACCTTTTAAAAGCATTAACCAAACATTAACTGTTCTCCTCTATGGAGGGGTGTTTCTTGATTAGAGATGAAAAGGCCTTTTTGATTGTATTTTCAGTAGTCATCAGAATGGCGGATGATAAGTCAGTTTTAAGTATTTAGTCTTCAGCTGGAAGAGAAAAAAAAAGAAGGTAGAGTGAGAGATTGTTTAGTGGACAGGGAGAAGGTATGGAGCTGTGTCTAATGACAGAGAGAGGCGTAGATAGGAGAATCCAGGGCCTCAAACATCTACCATACACAGATAGGCTAAAAGCCCTATCCCCCTACTAGGTTTTATAGACTCCTCAGAGGTGACCTCTGTCTGGTATAAAAGGTGATCACGGACCCCACCTTGATGGGACTGCTGCATATCCCCAAGTCAAGCACCACTCGAGTAAACCGCATGCACAGCCTCAACTTGGTCTGTGGCATCAATAAGACTTGTTGGCGGGACAGATTTGTGTCCCAGAGACTCCCACATCTATGGCATAGACTCCCTCTCCACATCAAGCAGAGTACCTCTTTACCCCTTTTTAAGTGCAACCTGGATAACTGGATGGGAAACAGAAAATATACCCTTGGTATTCCACACATGTCCCTGCTGGACAAGGGCACTGGGTGCTGATTTGTCTAAGCATGGGCTAAACTCTTGGCTAGGCTTATAAGGGCCTCAAGGCCAATAGCCTAGTAACCTCCTATGATCCTATGATCCTAGGGATAAGAGATACATAAAAAATATATTGCCTCCTTCATCAGTGTTCCCTGAGAACCTTTGGCAAGTAGTACTCCACTTTAATGGACTTCAGAGTATTAGAGGATAAAGAGCTGGACAGTGTAGATTACTGTTATGAGATATGTAGGCAAGTGTCTGACAGTAAAAAATGAATATACAGTTAAACACTAGTTATATGCTTCAAATCCTTAAGCATTCAGCACATGTTACCAATTATATTAACTGTATTACAGTCTAACATACAAATGCTTGCTATGCCCTGCACTGCTTCACAACAGTGACTGTCCAGGGTTAAAATTAACCTTATTACAGTTTAACATACAAAAGTTTGCTGCGTACAGCATTGTTTCACTGCAGTGATTATCCAGGGTTTTAATTAACCTTATTACAGCATAACATACAAAAGCTACCTATGTAATGCACTACTTCACTACAGTGACTGCCGGGTTATAATTAACTGTATTACAGTTTAACATACAAAAGCTGGCTATGTGCTGCACTGCTTCACTGCAGTGATTGTCCAGGGTTATAATTAACCTTATTACAGTTTAACATACAAAAAAGGTTGCTGTGTACCGCACTATTTCACTGCAATGATTGTACAGGGTTATAATTAACCTTATTACAGTTTAACATACAAAAGGTTGCTGTGTACTGCACTGTTTCACTGCAGTGATTGTACAGGGTTATAATTAACTGTATTACAGTTTAACATACAAAAGCTGGCTATGTGCTGCACTGCTTCACTGCAGTGATTGTCCAGGGTTATAATTAACCTTATTACATTTGACATACAAAAGACTGCTGTGTACTACACTGTTTCACTGCAGTGATTGTACAGGGTTATAATTAACCTTATTACAGTTTGACATACAAAAGGTTGCTGTGTACTGCACTGTTTCACTGCAGTGATTCTCCAGGGTTTTAATTAACCTTATTACAGCTTAACATACAAAAGCTACCTATGTAATGCACTGCTTCACTACAGTGACTGTCGGGTTATAATTAACTGTATTACAGTTTAACATACAAAAGCTGGCTATGTGCTGCACTGCTTCACTGCAGTGATTGTCCAGGGTTATAATTAACCTTATTACAGTTTAACATACAAAAGGTTGCTGTGTACTGCACTGTTTCACTGCAGTGATTGTACAGGGTTATAATTAACCTTATTACAGTTTAACTTAAAAAGGTTGTTGTGTACTGCACTGTTTCACTGCAGTGATTGTACAGGGTTATAATTAACTGTATTACAGTTTAACATACAAAAGCTGACTATGTGCTGCACTGCTTCACTGCAGTGATTGTCCAGGGTTATAATTAACCTTATTACAGTTTGACAAACAAAAGGTTGCTGTGTACTGCACTGTTTCACTGCAGTGATTGTACAGGGTTATAATTAACCTTATTACAGTTTAACATACAAAAGGTTGCTGTGTACTGCACTGTTTCACTGCAGTGATTGAACAGGGTTATAATTAACTTTATTACAGTTTAACATACAAAAGGTTGCTGTGTACTGCACTGTTTCACTGCAGTGATTGTACAGGGTTATAATTAACCTTATTACAGTTTAACATACAAAAGGTTGCTGTGTACTGCACTGTTTCACTGCAGTGATTGTCCAGGGTTATAATTAACCTTATTACAGTTTAGCATACAAAAGGTTGCTGTGTACTGCACTGTTTCACTGCAGTGATTATACAGGGTTATAATTAACCTTAATACAGTTTAACATACAAAAGGTTGCTGTGTACTGCACTGTTTCACTGCAGTGATTGTACAGGGTTATAATTAACCTTATTACAGTTTAACATACAAAAGGTTGCTGTGTACTGCACTGTTTCACTGCAGTGATTGAACAGGGTTATAATTAACCTTATTACAGTTTAACATACAAAAGCTGGTTATGTGCTGCACTGCTTCACTGCAGTGATTGTCCAGGGTTATAATTAACCTTATTACAGTTTAACATACAAAAGCTACCTATGCACTGCTCTGCTTCACTACAGTGACTGTCCAGGGATATAATTAACTGTATTATAGTTTAACATACAAAAGCTTGCTATGTTCTGCACTGCTTCACAGCAGTGACTGTCCAGGGATATAATAATATCCTTTGCTATGTGGTGATATCTTCCACATATGCAGAAAAATATAATAATTATTCAAGAACTACTGAAGCAAGTAATGCATCGGCATGATCTTTAAAATTAAATTACATCAGCCTAGGTACCATCTTGGTAGCTTGTATCAGTTCAGCAACAACAAAGCAAATGTGAGATGGATAGCTGAAAAGCAGAACTAAACTGCTGCAAGCATGCTTTTACCATTTTATTTTCCCAGTGAATTCAGTTTAAAATATGTGCATGTAAAATAAGCAGGTGATATTATCAATACTATATATGTGATTACACCTGTTAAGAGATATTTCTAACTAAATCAGTTTCCAACATAAAGCAAAATTCTACATAAAGCTCAAAGTTTGAAACCAAAAAAGGGTTTTGTAAGCACTTTTGCCCAAGTTCTGCTTAATATCAAATTTGCACTAAGAAAACATTATACATTTGAAGAAGGCATACTTCAGGATGCCAGAACAGATCTACTTCACATGACTGAAAACTCAAAATACTGAATTTCATTTGACTGAGACCACAATACCCAAGTTTCAAAATATGAAAACTCATTGGACTGAGTCTCATTATACTGAAAGCTTGCAATGCTGAATTTCAAAATACTGAATTTTAAGCTATAGACATGCACACTTACAACAATGACTAAGCCCCAGATTTAATAAATTCCATGTTGGCACAGTATAGACCCTACACAAAAGTTACCTTGTCCAGGTACACAGTTCCCCCTCAGTAGCTCACCATGCATATTAATGATGGTGCATTGCTGAGGGATAGCCATGGAACAGGATTATTGAATCAGTGTAGGGAGTGTGTGACTAACTGTGTCCGCAGATGAGTAACACACCCCCTGCACTGTCCAAGTGCATGACAGCAATGTATTTAATTTTTATTTATTTTTTTTTTAAGTTTGAGCTGTGTGGCACGCAGCAATTGACAATTGCCAGACATCTAAATATAGAAACTGGATGCATTTAATTTGTAATTCAAAGGTCAAGCTTAAGCATTGCTTAGTGGGTTTGCACAGCATAGTACAGTGTTTAGCAGTACTTAAACATGGCTCAGAGCTATATGTAAAAGTATAGCAGCATTCTACTTAGCCACATAACCAAGTGGATAGGGTTACAGCCTCATACGCAGTAAGTGCGGGGTTTTGAATAAATGGAAGGGAAATTAAGCAGTTATTTTCACAATATAAATTATGCCAATTATTTTTAAATCGTGATCTGCTGCACTCAGCTAAGCTCTGCTAAGCCTTGCTAAGCCATGATAAGCACTGCTTAAACAATCTCTCTTTAGGCACTGGTTGGCAGTGCTTGGCATTGCTTGGCTGTGCTTAGCTGTTTTGCACACTACTAAGCATTGCTAAGCATTGCCAGTTTAAGTGCTGCTCAGATCAGCTGTGCTGGTTTGCTTGGTACCAAGCAATGCAACGCATTTTTAAAAATTGCCCAATGGTGTGTAAGGGCTGGAAAAAAGGCTATTAAGCCCAATAGGTGGGACTACACCATAATCCATTAGAGTTCTGTCTCTGAAGGTTACAATGCAGGACATGGAGAGGGTTCACACTTTCAGGTGCAGTAGTGGGGCGTTAAGGAGTCCAGGGTCATGGTTGGACTCCTTGTAAAAAAACATGAAGATCAGCTCATACAGGGAGGTTACCAGAGCTCAGAGTACAAAGTGGAGGCCTGGGACTGGCTGATAAGGGCCCTCACCAGTGCAACTAATATCACCCACACAGCTGAGCAATGTTGTCACCACCATGACCTGAAAAGAAGGAAGGGGGCTCTATTGGATGCCTGAGTCCAAGAATTCCGGGCAGGCAATGTTCTACATGTGTGCAAGTATGTTTACCTGTGTTTCACCAATATTTAATCTTGAATGTGTAATCTGATATGCACAATGGTGTGCTTCTCTCCCAACAGCTGCAGAGGTGGGAGCTGACAACATTTATTTATTTATTTACTTATTTACATTTGTTTACTGGGAAATGCCAACTGGACGCAGGACCTTTACAGCAGATGCCCGGGGAGAAAAGCTCCACATCATGTACATGATAGATACAAAGTTGCAGCAATAGTAAACAACATTATAGGTTGTTGGCTTTAATACAACAAGATTTTGATTATCAACAGTATATACAGAAAATGTTGCAAGTTAAGATAGTTTCTTGTCATTTATAATATTAGCAACAAAGTTGTCAGACAAGATGTTAAAGTATGTAAAGACAACTAGCTATTTATGACTGTGGTTAGTAGTGGCAGTAGTACAGTTGGGTTAAGAGTCTAGGTGTGGGGGGGGTAAGGCTGGGGGTGTTAGTCTGGATTAGAACAAGGACAAAGCCAGTGCAAATTTAACTGGAATTTGAGCTCAGTGTTGAAACGGCTGCTGGAAGGTAGAGTAGTTATAGAGGGTGGAAGATTGTTCCAAAGTTTAGGTATGGTACATAAAAATATGGCTTCTTCTGCGGAGTTTTTGGGTTTGATAATAGTGAGTTGATTTTTGTTGCTTGATCTTAGGGGCCTAGTGGGGTGCTAGGGTTGGAGAAGGGTTTGAAGGGAAGGAATGTTAAGGGGGTGGTTAATAAGTTTATGAGTGAGGGTGAGTTGATTAAAGTGAAGGAGTTGTGGGAGTTCTAGCCAGTTTAGTTCTTTAAGGGAGATACAATGATGGCTGCAGTAGGAGGTTTCAGTGGCAAATTTAGCAATTTTGTTGTAACAAGCATCCAGCTTGTGTAGGTTTGTCTGTCTAAGGTTGGTAAGTATCAGGGATGCATAGAGTAGGGTGGAGATTAGCTGGGAATTGGCTATGGAGATTCTAGCTGCCTTGGTTAGGAATTGGCGGCTTCAATATAATGCACCAAGTTTCTTGAGAACTTTTTTTATTGTGAGAGATATGTGGGTGTCAAATCTAAGTTTGTCTATTTCCACACCAAGTAATTTTGTGTGTTCTGATGGAGAGATGAGGGTATTGTCTTTGGCAAGAATGTTGAAGTGGGGGTGTTTTGGGTGGCTTTGGAAGGTTGGAACAGGAGAAGTTTTGTCTTACTTGGTTTGAATAGGAGCTGAGCATTTGGATAGCCAGCTTTCTACAGAAGAGAATGATCCCTGTGTGATTTGTTGTAGTTCTGGTAGAGTGGGGGCAGAGCAGATGAGAGTAGAGTCATCTGTGTACTGTATAAGAGATGCTTGTGGGGTGGCAGTATGTAGGTTGTTAGTGAAAAGTGAGAATAGCAGAGAGCCAAGGATAGACCCTTGGGGAACTCTGAGAGTAACTGGGAGGTGAGGTGATGTGTTATTTTCCCAGATTACTGATTGCTGGTGTCCGTGTAGATAGCTGTGGAACCAGTTGCCGGCTGGTTGCGAGAAGGAGAGATTGGGGAGAGAAGAGAGTAGTAGCTCATGAGATACCATGTCAAAGGCCTTTGAGAGATCTAGAAATATGGCAGTGGAGAAGAGGATATTGTTTCTATGATGAAGTATAGTGTTGGTGAAGGAGAGCAGATCAGAGGTAGTGCTGTGATATGGCCTGAAACCATGTTGGGTTTTGGAGAGGAGATTATTAGCTAGGAGGTAGTTGGAAACCTGGGTGTTGATACATTTTTCAAGTATCTTATAGAGAGGGGAAAGGATAGCAATGGGGCAGTAATTGGAGAGGTCAGTGTTTAGGGGGTGCCTTTGCGGAGGGGAATGATGTGGGATATTTTCCATATCGAGGGAACATAGCCTTCTGTTATGGAATGGTTAATTAGAACTGAAATTGGGTAGGCTAGTGTATCAGCTGCAATTTTCAAGTATTCAGAGGGGAGGTTGTCAGCTGCGAGCTTGGTGGGTTTAAGTTTTGACAATAGCCTTTTTATGTTGGATGTAGGTGCTGAGGTGAAGAAGAAAAGAGGAGTAGGGGGTTTAGGGATAGGAGTTGGGGGGCTGTTATAGGAAGTGTTATTTGTTTAGAGATGTTATAGTTTCAGTGAAGTGTTTGTTGAAGGATTCAGCAATACTGCTGGAGGGCGGGGGAATGGACGACTGGGGGGCATCAACCTATATTGTTAATAGTGGACCAGAATTGCTTAGGGTTGTGGTTGGTAGAGTTTAGGGTGGATTTATAGTAGAGGGATTTGTCTAATTTGATATGCTTTTTGGCTTTATTGCGCAGTTCAAGGAATGATTGCCTATCTGAGTTATTTTTTGTTAGTCGCCAGTGCTCTCAGGCCTTATCTCTGGATTTCATTAGAGTTCTGGTGGTCTTTTGTAACCATGGGGACATGCCTAGATCTGACTTTGGCATTTCTTACAGGAGCATGGGTGTTTAGGATGGAGAGGAAGGTACTGTTGAAGAAGTGGACAGCCTCATCTAGGTTGAGGTATTTTAGTGGTGACCAGTTAATTTTTTGCAGGGAGGAGATGAAGGAGTTGGGGTTGAAGTTGAACTTGTTCCATATTTGCCTGTGGATAATGGGCTTCAGACTGTTTGTGTGGTGCCGAATTAGGAAAGTGGAGGCGTGGTCACTAAGACTGTCAGGTAAGCAGCCTGCTAGGTAAGAGTGAGGGGCTTTGTTGACTAGGATCTAGTCAAGTAAGGTATGATTGTTAGGGTTTTTGTTGATTTGGGTAGGAAATTGAATGAGTTGAGTGAACCCATGGAGATTAAGGTGAATGGTTGGGAGACTGTTATTACAGGATCACCAGTTGATGTTAAAGTCACCGAGAATTATGGTTTCCTGGGGTAGAGACAAAGTAGCCCAGCTCAGGAGATTTTCTAGGGGTGTGATATTTTGCCCTGGTGGGAAATAGCATCCTATTATATTGATTGTTTTGTTTGGGTTTAATTTGAGATTGGCATAAAGGATTTCTTCATTGTTGTGGAGAGGGGCAGATGAGTTCAGGAGTTGAATATTGAGGTGGTGTTTAAATATCAATGCTACACCGCCTCCTTTTTTGATCACTCTGTCTATGTGAAGGATGTTGTATTCAGGTGGAAGTATTTCCTCACTTTTTATGTGAGGTATGAGCCAAGTTTCAGTTAGGAAGAGAATATCTGGTGAATATATGCTTATGCTGGTGTGTAGTTCTTGGATTTTATTGCATAAGCTTCTGATGTTTAGGGACATTATAAGTAGGGCTGTTGTTTTCTTGTTGGCTAGGAGTTGAGTTGTGGGGGGGTTGCTTGGACTAGGGTTTGTGGTTGGGTTGGATTTGGGAGGATCAGGGTTTGGATGGATGTCTCCAGCGAGGGCTAGTTTATAGAGGATGTTTAGGATATGCTTTATATACATAGTAAATTGCTTATGGTACCTTAGGGATATTTTATTTTTGAGTGAGTTAGGTGTTTGGCAATGGAGTGTGTGTATTGGAAGGATGGTTTTGGTAGCAGGGGTTGTGTAGTTATAGTGTAAATGTTTGAGGGAGGGTGTTGAGAGACTACAGTGGAAGTTGTTAGGGCATGTGACTGTGGAGCCTTGGTAGGATGTAATGTGAGCTAGAACTACGCAGTTTAGGATTATTATTATATTAGGTAGTAGCATAATTTTGTTGGATGTAGGGGGAGGGGTGAGTAGTGGTGTAACCTAATTGATGGCAATTAGGGATGGGGTTAAGGCTAAGAATAAATGTAGAGGTACTGGGGTGGGTGGGAATAAGGGGCAGGGAGGGGAGCGAAGTGAGCGTAGCGAACGGAGTGGACTAGAACTCCCCCAGGCTAAAGATTGCAGGGTAAGTATCTAAATAGCCAAATTGTTAGGGGTTATTAGAATCTAGCAGGAAAAAAACAATCTATAGACCTAATTGCAGCTGCGTCCTTTCTGGGTAGATACCTAGATTGAAGCAGACAAAAAGTGGCAGTTTAAGTAGCTTTTTGTCACTATTTTACAAGTGGGCAAGTCCAATGTATCTACTGGGTTACCTTTTTCTGCCTAGAGTTTTATCTAGGTTTGCTGATAACTAAAAAGAAAAAGTTAACTGGGAATGTATTTACAGCAGATGGGGTGGGGGTGCAGCTGCCATCACTAGCTGTGTGGGTAGAGCCAGTTATTTCTGCTTTAGACCAGGCACTTTCTACAGTAGCAGGCTAGGAGGGAAACATAGCTAGACGCCTACAGTAACGTATCTTCTTTCCAAAGCCCTTGAGTCCTTGTGGCTGGTTTCTCCACTGCAGATGCGGCCAATTGCCAAGGATTCAGCAAGTGGGGGACTGAGAAAGAGCCCATTTGCAGGGACAGTGGCCAAGTAATCTATCTTCTTTCCAAAGCCCTTGAGTTCCTGTGGCTTGTTTCTCCACTGCAGATGCATCCAATGGCAAAGGATTCAGCAAGTGGGGGACTGAGAGAGAACCTGTTCACAGGGACAGTGGTCAAGTAACCTATCTTCGTTCCAAAGCTCTTGAGTCCTTGTGGCTGGTTTCTCCACTGCAGATGTGGCCAATGGCCAAGAATTCAGCAAGTGGGGGACTGAGAGAGAACTCGCTCACAGGGACAGTGGTCAAGTAACCTATCTCCTTTCCATAGCCCTTGAGTCCTTGTGGCTGGTTTCTCCACTGCAGATGTGGCCAATGGCCAAGTATTCAGCAAGTGGGGGACTGAGAGAGAACCCATTTGCAGGGACAGTGGTCAAGTAACCTATCTTCTTTCCAAAGCCCTTGAGTCCTTGTGGCTGGTTTCTCCACTGCAGATGTGGCCAATGGCCAAGGATTCAGCAAGTGGGGGACTGAGAGAGAACCCGTTCACAGGGACAGTGGTCAAACGAGATACACCAGGAGCTGAAGGGAATTGGCAGCTGCTGTGCATGCAGGGCGCCTGGCCAGGTTGAACCATGAGGGTGGTAAGTACAGCTGTATTATGATATCTAGTACCAAGTCATATTTTGTGTCCAGGTGAGCTGTAGGTAAATATTAGTCAGTCAGATGTCAACAGTGACTCAGTAGCTCAGTTTGTTAAATTTTGTGTGTGAAGTACATTTTGCCACACACAGACCAGGGTTCGAATCCAGTGCTATGTACTAATAAATATTACTGAATCAGATATGTTATGATGATAGATATTCTCTCCACAGGGACTACTGTTAAATGAGTGAGGTACCCTATATTATGTGTAAATAATTGTTTATTCAGATGTCAAAGACTGTTAAAATCATTACCACCAATGTTCCATTAATGCATAAAATAAAGGAAATATGCGCAATAATAATAAAATATGTTAACATAAAAGAAATAAAATGTGTAATCTTGGTATGGCTGTATGCCTGGTGTGTCTTGTAAAGGTTTCTGTTGTCAATTAACACATGTGATGCACATGTCCCCTACAGTCACTGGTATTGGGTTCTATCCCCATGCATGACAGAAATATTATGGTATCAGTCACGTATTCATTACAGATATCATTCTCCCCATAGGAACTGTAGGTAAATGGGTGAGATAGCTCATGTTATGTGTAAATAATTGTTTGTTCAGATGTCACAGACTGTTAAAATCATTGCCATCAATGTGATATTAATGCATAAAATAAAGGAAATATGTGAAATAATAATAAAATATATTAACATTAAAGAAATAAAATGTGTTAATCATGGTATGGGTGTATGCCTGGAGTGTCTTGTAAAGGTCGCTGCAGTCAATTAATATATGTGATGCACATATCCCCTGCAGCCACTACTGTTCATTTTTATCCCCATGCCTGCCAAGCAAGGAATGACAGTTGTGTACTCTCTTTACTGTAATGTACTCTCTTTACTGTATACATGCAAGTCTCTCAAGTGTCACACTGTCATGGAATGTAATTGCTGTTGTGTAATCCCTCTGTCACAAATTATCATCAACATGGTTACATGTCTATAGCAAAGTAACAATACATCAGCCCTCAGTACACCATGGTAGTTATATAGGTCCACTTGATGTGCAAGTCTTCTTTGTAGTTGTGTACCTGCAGGTGTTACTGCTTGGCCCATAGTGTCCCATGCGGATAGCTTGAGAGGTATGTACATGCTACAGCAGCTATAGAACACATTTACTCATAAAGAAAGGACAGACCTGTAGAGTAAATAGCATTACTGTTGTCAGCTATATAGCCCATGATGGTATTAATGGACTGAGTCCCCCCCCCCCTTATCTTCATAAATTTATTATTGTTATATATTGGTTATGGTTTACTATTAACATATGTTGTTCCATAAACTTTATTTTCGGGCATGTGGTTTATTAATGTTATGCATTACTATGGTTGCATATTAACATATCTTGTTGAATTACCTATTCTGTTGGCCATATGCTGTAACTCTTACTGGCATGCTGTTAATATATTGAATGTTCTGTTATTTTTTTGTCGTGTTTTACATAATATACATTGAACTGTAATGGGTTATTTCCAATGTTCTGGCATGCTGTTATTGCTAATAGTGGTTTTATTCATAACTCACCTATATGTATTTGTTTACCTGCATAACCACAGCACATCAGGGTAGGCCAGTTCCTGGTGATCTGCCTACTCTACCTCAGCCAGCCATGGCACCAGGTCCCAGCATGTCTGGAACCCAAGCCGGTGGTGGCCTTCCACTGTCCTTGCACCACCTTTGGGTGGAACTGCCTCAGGTGATGAGGTCTGTTCCCTCCTGGGAGCGCGGATGGAGGGGGGCTTGTCACCCAGGATCAGTTACTGGCCATGGTCTGCAAGATTGTTTATAGGAACTATAAATGTTCCCTGGACCAGATTGAGGGCAAACTGGACAACCTGGTGGGGCCTGCTGGCCCTGGTGCACAGCCTCCAGCACAGCCACCTTCAGGGGAGTGAAGGAGTATTTGCACCTGCCCATGGGTGGGGATCTCAGTCACACACTGCTGCTGTCTGGAGGCACATGCACCTCAGATTCTACATCCTTCCTGTCCAAAGAGTTTACCCCCTCATGTGTCATACACCTCCCCTCTCAGCTGTCTTGTCTGACTTGTCTGTCTGCAAATGCAAGCCCTCCTGCCCAATTTACCTCCCCACATGTACCTGCATCCCCCCCAACATTCCACTCTCTCCTTAAAAAAAAAAGTGAGAACCTGTCCCACAAAAAATATCGCCTGCATAGATAGATTTCCATTTTTCACATGTGTCCACTGGACACAACTAATTATGAAATTAATCAATTAACACATTTATGTTGTCCTCACCCCTCTCTGTGGGTTTTGAGGCTCCAAATTCATGTACAAATTCTGTAAAACCTGCACAACTGTTGCTGCACAAGAAATGGAAAGCTATGGTCCTTTCCTACAGCCTTTTTGCACAATCCTACCTGCCTTTCAGTATGGTTTTCCCCCTGTTTGCCCCCATTTTACCACTGTCCTATCACCCCCTTTTTCTTTTCTTTTATAATTCTTAGTGTGGCCTATGCAGAGTTAAGAGGCACACTACACAAACCTGCTTAACAATGCTTAAAAGTGTCTTAATGGTCATATGTGTATATCACAGTGTTAGGCAGATCAGCAAAATAATCACTCCTGCCACATCTCAAACCCAGGACAAACTGCAACTATATATAATGGGAAAAATGGGTGTGTACCCAGGACTGTGATGCAAACACTACACCAGTACACAGCCAAATAAATAATAATGGATGTACATGAGGCCTGGGATAGCAGGCATACCTATCAACTGTACAAATTGTTGCAGAATGCCCTGAGTTTTGCCTCCTATTTCTGGCCCAGTTTTCATAAAAATTATATTTTTCTGGCAAAGTACTGGCAAGTCATCAAAGATTGAGGTTAGAACATCACGACAAACATTTGAGTTTCACACTTCATACCCTTCAGAAAACACATGCTAATGCAAAACCTGTTATTCTATCAACATTCTACATTTGTAAGAGCAATATGTAAAGATTGTCCCTATTTTTGGGCCTTTGTCCCACTTTTATTTATGGCTTTGTCTAGATTTCTTGTTCTAAGAGGTTGAGAGGTATGATAGCAGGTAATGTTTCCTTTTTATCAGCAAAATCTTTAAACACACCTGCTAAGAGTGCAATGGCAAGGTACATGTGTACAACTGGGACCCTGATGTGCAACAACTGCCTTTGAAAGCAATGAACATAATGATGGATGCAGACAATGTGTGCCACAAACTGCATGTATGCACATATATCTTCCAAATACCCCTGCAGTAGCATTGACTCAGTAGCTCAGTCTGTTAAATGCCTTGCATGTAGTATATTTTGCTACCCACAATCCTGGGTTCAAATACAGTGTGTTGCACATCAATTACATTCTTGAGAACACAGCAAGTAATGACTGAGTCATGCAATTTTAACCCACACAGGTTGCTGCTACTGCATTAACTGCTACCCATGTTTGCTAGTCAAAGGCCTGTAGGTAGGGACACACTGCACATATTTCTAGAGCCAAACTATATGCTGCCTACTACTCTGTGATTGGCACTGTTACATAACAGATGTACCTTAAACACATGTCTCAATTGGACTATAAAAGGCACCCTTACTCCGGCTCTGCTGTAATGACACAGTTGACACTGCTGTCTCAGTTACACATACAGCTTGCTGTCCTCCAAAGAGGTCACACTCTCCCCTATGTGTCCTAGGCTGCAACCTGGAACATGCGCAGCTGTATGCTGAGCTAGCTAATACAGACCTATGATATCTCACAACCCATCAGAACAGGGGATCCAGACACAATCATACATGAAGGGTGGGGGGCAAAGGTTCAGTGACAGGGACATGTTACACAGTTTGCCCCTACAAAGATAGTGAACTGATAGAATAGCAGCTATTGCATCACCATGCATAGTCTGATGGGTTTGACATCTCACAGTCACGTCTCCCTCTCCTTACTGACCATAACCCACAATGTTTACCACTGAACTGCCAGATAATCACAATGTCATGGGACAATGGCCAAACATATCATGCAAAACTGTGGCCATACCTCAGAAATCTCAACAGTGGACAGCATTTGTACCTGCCCTCTGTGATGCTGTAGTCTCCACACCTCAGTAATGTCCATCTCAAAGTCTAAGAAAGGAGCCAAGGCCTCCATGAAGACCTTAAATATTGCACTGTGGTGCCATGTCATTGGCTAATGAAAGTGCAACCCAGCTGTTTTGGATGCAGTTAGCAAGTCTGAGACACAGATTGGTGCACAGGCAATTATCTGTTAATGAGCATTGCCTACAAAAGGCAATCAACTGCCTATGAGGAACAGGTCTCTATGTTGTTTTGCTCACACAGACAATGGTTTTTCAAGCTATTTTCTTAGGAACACTTCAAAAAAGGAGGACTTCACTCAACCAGGTATGTAATAGATGTTCCCATGCAATGGGATGCAGATGGCAGAACAGCAGTATGGGGAATAGGGATTACAACAACAGGCCTGTCATACATCTATGGTATTGACATGTTGGTGAGACTCTGCTGTCCAACAGCTATAGGCATGCCTCACAACTGTCCCTGCTTTGAGTCAAATCCCAGCTCTGCCCCTGTCACTCCCTCCTACAACAGTTGGCTGTTGTAGGAAAGCTAGTGGAATTTTTATTAGACATAGTGACACTAAGTAAGGGTGTACACTCCTGTAGCATCAAATGATGTATTGTCATTCACAACCTCTCAGTCTGTCAATGCCACACATAAATAGTGATTACATTCTACAAGTGTCCCTGACTGTCCCTGATGTACCCTGGATATGTCACTGTTTTGGTGACATTCGTCTCACTTTGGTCGAGAGCTATGGCTAACATACCTGTCAACCCCCTACAGCAGTGCTTCTGTCATACCCATAAGTAATGAGGGGACACAGGCCCAATCACAGTGACAGGGGATACATATGATACTATGAATACACTAACACATATTACTGTAGCATCCATGTTTTCTGAAGGGCTTGGTGTGTGACAGCCAGATTCCCTACTGTCTGTCAACAACCATCAATGAGTGGCGAACCATTTGTCAGATATCCACATGTTTCTGCCAAAAGGAATACATTCATAAGGCACACATTCACAGTCCGCAAGCATATGTGTAGTGGGGAGGTGGGATGTCTACAGGGAACATATACTACAACAGGTTTGCATTGCTGTCTGTCATTGTGGTACACTGCTATTGCTGGACTGTCCCCATATAGTTGTTGTAATATCACACAACTATTTTTCTGACAGTGGCTGTATGACATAGTGTGAGCTTGCCCATAGGGGACATACCATAGTAGACTGCAGTTATGGGTGTAGAGACATGCACCAGAATCTGTTACAGCACACAGGGACATACCCAATATTGCTACTATCTTGGTGATAGCCACACGTGTGTTGATAGACTGTGGGGTATGATGTGTGAGGGAGCGGTGGATAGTGCAGGCTGTATTGGTTGTGCAGGGTCTGTACATAGTGGATATCCATGTATCTGGTACTGTAATGTGCCCCCTTCTTGTTGTCTTTCAGGAACAATGTATCACAGGAGGCATCCCCCATTCACAGCTGCTGAGAATGCTGTTATCCTGGATGGCCTCAGACTGCATCATCACATTCTGCTTTCAAAGGGTCAACAACACCATGACCAGTGTGCAACATTGTGTAGGGTGACCTTGTCAAGGAAGTTAACCAAAGTGGACATCAGGACAGGACCTATGAGCAGGTCCAACACAAGGCCGCAGATACGCTCAATGCCGCACATCAAAGGGCAGCTGCTGTGGCCAGGGATCATGCTGCCACCAGTGGAGGGCCTGCTACAGAGCAAGCACTCACAGGAACAGAGGAAATCCTGGCAAACATAGAATCAATCACCAGCTCCCAGGCATCCACCACCCCATACATCCTGGAGGTGGGTGCCACAGCATCCACATCAGAGGAGCATCCAGGTAAGTTTACTTTGCTCACCAGTGTAATACTGTATCAGTCACTGTGGCAGGCTCTGCATACCAGTACATGGGTGTCAGGTCTATCTGCAATGGGGGGGGTCTGTTTTAATGCACAGTTGTGCACACATACTCAGAATATCAGCAATGTAGGCAGTATCACATTAGCTACTGTACATGTGGATATATGCACATATTACCCTTTAACAGTGCAATATTTGGTATTGCTGACAATCTCTCTCCCTCACATTTTCATATGTACATCAGCTGTGGCTGGAGTATGTGGTTCTGTACCTGGTAAGTATGATAACATTGTTTTATGACTTATGTATACCATATGAACATTAAGGACTGCCATTTCGCCAAAGGCGCATCTGTTATGCTTAGCCAGAGTGGAATAATTTTAAGTTCCGTATCGGAGCAGTTGACTACAGTGCATACAATGGATAATTACAGCTGTGTATTTGTACAAACACTAACACATTTGAAGTTATAGTCATGAAGAAGTAAGTAGCCTGCTATACAGGAGGCAATGACTCCAGGATGCCTGCTCACTCACTATAGAGAGATGGTACATACCTGCGGCAGTGATACTACAGCAGGCATATCATTCTCAGGATAGGTGTACTGGGTATTATGTGTAGTGCTATCATATACACTGTCATATTGCATACCCCACAGATGCAGTGTACTGGGAACATTCACTGGATGTAGCTGAAGTGCATGTTAGAAAGGGCCTGTCTTGTTTGTGTATGTTGCTGTGTGTGTTTGTGTGTGTGTGTTGTGCATGAGATCAGTGATGAGATGTGTGACTGGTAATGGAGTTGTGGCTTCTCATCTGTATGAGTCTGTCAATATTACCATACATAATAGTGCAGTTAATAATGTACTGATTTTGCCCTCCTCACAGGTGAATGGGGGGTTGGAGTCTCTCCCCCTCACAACCTGAAGTCAGTGTCCCATCGGACTCTGATGATAATGGTGGCCATAGTGAGGCAAAGGTGGGGTTGTCGGGGGCTGAATCTGTCCCAGAGGTTGACATCCCTCTTCTGCCCCCATTGTCCCCTGCACACAGTCAGTATGCCCCCACATACCTAGTCCCCAGAGGCCACAGATATTGGACAGTCACATGGTGTCGGCATTGAACAGGACAGTGTGACAACTATGGCATCAGTGAGTGTAGACATTGGCCATAGCCAGACATCTGGCAAGGTTTAACACAGCAGATTGACAGGAGTGCTCCACCTCCTGTCACAGGTGTTACATCATGGGTCACTCGCATGTTTCAGGCCATCATGGAGGCACAGGTATATACTGAACACAACACCAGAGGGATGCGCAGGGTCATGGATGCAGCACAGTCTGACATCTGTGACTGACTCCACTGCACTGGTGACACCATGGATCATTTCACTGATGCAGTGGACAAATGGTGGGCTGAGACAGTATCTATCTTTGCCTGCATGTTGTCTGTGCTGGAACATCTGGTTGGGATAGGGCATCAGGCATGTAGACGTGGGTCAGCAACACCATCTGCTGACAGACAACATGTCCGTGCACACTCATGCCCCCATAGTGGCAGTACCTCCAGCACTACACAGGGATCTGTGCTGTCCGCACAATGATATGGCAGGCCATGGGCACATGGTCTTGGGCAGTTCCATGGGGGACATGGGTCCTGAAGACAGCAGTCACAGTCAGGTACTAGCACTGTATCCAACCTTGGGCGTGCTGGTGCCAGTGCCACTCATGACAGATCAAGTTCCAATGTTTGTAGCCAAAGAAAGTGAACTGTCCAGTCTGCCATGTACGGTCCACAGCTGTCCAACATACACACATGTAGGGCTAGTACTGGGCTTGACTGTGTACACGCATGCCCTCAAACATCACTGTCACATGCAGATCACCCACAGGCACACATGGTACCTCTCCATGGCACATATGACCAGCACCCCTTCCTGACTCACACATATGCTGCCAACTGTATGGCACAGGCTAGCCCTCTGGCACCCCCATGCTGCAACCTGTGCATGTGATGATAACTGTGTCATATCCCTGCCATCCATGCCATCCATGCCGGGACATGCAAATATGGTGTCTGATGCACAGGGTGACTATATTACTTTCAAAGTAGTTGTGTAGTGCAGTATTGTTATGCTGTTGCAGGTCTTGTGGGCCATGACAGGTACTGTTTGCTGTCATGTGTCATGACTACACAGCAAAACTTGTGTGCATGATGTTAGACTGGTGGTAGTGCGACAGAATGATAGGTGTATCACGGACCTGTGTATGTTTCTGTTCTAGGGGTTTGAGTGGTTATTCTATGGAGACATGGCTGCAGTACAGCAGTACAGGATGGCATGGCAGTACAACAGAAATATGACATTAGCAAGGTACGGCAGTATTTCTGCATGGTTCCCTAGGTGCATATGTGTAGAAGGTCATGTGTGGGCAATGGGGGAAACCAACATAATTATACATTCATACTTTGTGAGAAGGTCTGCTACCCTTTATACATGTCACCTGGGTTTTCTGACAGTACAAGCCTAGATGGTGGCAGACATTAGTGATGCCTATATAGGACCTATAGCTTGTCACAGGGCTATAAAATGCATAACCATTGCACAGAAATAGCCCATATGGGCATGCTGATGGGGATATATCTGTAATCACACACATGGACACATACACACACACACACACACACACACACACACACACACACACACACAGATAGCTGCTGGGAGACTAAAGCCCCTACCTATCTACTATTACACACTATAGCTCACAGTAGTTATTACATGTACAATGGAGTTTTTCTGAGTTTGGACTGTCAGTATTCTTAGGGTGGATTATATCAGCAGGCCTTGTAAGGGAGGGCATTAAGAGGCCTGCAGCTAGTCTTAGGCCCATAAAATGCATAACCATTGCACAAAGATTGCCCATATGGGCTTGTACATAGTGCTGCAGATGGATATATGTATACACACATCCAAAGAGGTGGCTGATGTGAGATTAGAACCCCCACCTATCTAGCAGTACACACTACAGTTTGTAGTAGTTATTCCATGTGCCATGCAAATTACTTGACAGCAGACTGTCAGCCAGTGCTGTTAAGGTGGATGACATCAGCAGGCTTTGTAAAGGAGGCCAATGTAGAGGCCATCAGGTAGTCAAAGGGCCTTAAAATGTATAACCATTGTTCAGAGATAGGCATATCTGTACTGCTGTAAGGGGTGATATTTACACAAAGACAGTTGACTCTTGTGACATTAGAACTCCTACCTATCTAATAGTACACACTACAGCTTGCAGTACTTGTCACATGCACCATGGAGATTACTTGAAAGGAGACAGTCAGACAGTGCTGTCAAGGTTGATGACATCAGCAGGCTTTATAAAGAAGGCCATTATAGAGGTCAGCAGGTAGACAAAGGGCCTTAAAATGTATAACCATTACTCAAAGATAGGAAGTCTATACTGCTGCAAAGGGTGATATTTACATACAGAGAGTAGGTTGTTGTGAGGTGATATTTACACAGACAGTTGGCTGTTGTGAGAACAGAACTCCTAGAACTTATTGTATGTGCCATAGAGATTACTTAAAACTAGACTGCCAACCAGTCCTGTTAAGGTAGATGACATCAGCAGGCTTTGTAAAGGAGGCCACTGTTGAGGAAAACAGCTAGTCACAAGGCCATAAAATGATTAACCATTGCACAGACATAGACATATCTTTACTGCTCCGGAGATATAACTGTATATGCAGCAAATTTCCTGTTGTGAGATTAGAACCCCTACCTATCTAACTGTACGCACTATAGCTTGCTGTACTTATTGCATGTGCCACAGGTTATGTCTGTTGCATTTGTGGATGCAGCCACAGTACTTGTGGTCTATGCAAGGTGGCCTTGTACTACACAGCATGTGTGGTCTGAAGAGTGCTCCAGTGTGCTGCTGTTATTGTCGCTAGTGTCATAGGAGTGGGATACCTGTTAATAACCCTGCTATGTGTGTACAGTTTCCAGTATGGCCATGTCTGGCTGGTTGCAGTTTGTTAGTTGGAAAATTGGCCATAGACAATATGGCCTGTCTAAGGCCTACATTACAACCATTGCACATTACACCACCTGCTCACCATTGTCTGTTTACAGTGTGACATTCCACAGGCACAGGGTTCTGTGGGTGTGTGGATTATGTTCTTTTCCGGCATTGGTATGTTACCAACAGACAACTGTTGTGATGTGTAGGTGCAGAAAACCCAGCATTCTGCATGTAAGTGGGGACATTTGTACATCCTAACACACACACACACACACACACACACAGACATATATATATATACATGTGTATAACAGGGATGGCATCTTAACTCTTGATGTGTGTGTACGTTATGTAACTGTGTTATGTAGATATGTGTGGAGAGTCTCTATCACTCCACACATTATTTAGCTATATATTCATATATATATATATATATATATATATATATATATATATATATATATATATATATATATATATATATTCACTTTATAATCCTGAAATCCTGCAATACCGAATCTCAGAATTTTGAGACCATAAAGCCAAAATCTCTAAATAGCGAAATCCCAAAAACGCGAATTTTGAAATCGCAAATCCTACACTAACCAGATACCACACATATTCACAAACACACACCTTCCCCCCACACACAAACACACAAACTTACACTACATACAAGCTGCACCCCCCCCCCACTTAAATATACTAACTCCAGGGTCACACTACACAGACAATCACACGAAAACACCAACACACACCTACATTCCCCTGGCACGCACACATCACAGTCACAACACACACACTGACACACACTAAAGCCCCTAACCAACACCCTTAAACATACATACTTACCTGAACTTCCATTCAAACACCATAACACCAGAAGCGCTACTTCAACATCTCTGAATGTCAGGATTTTGAAATTCGCACTTCTGGGGTTTCGGTATTTATAGCTTTTTGCTTTATCATCTCGGGATTCTGAAATTCAGTATATATATATATATATATATATATATATATATATATATATATATATATATACATATCTTGTGAACATATATATGTGCCCACATGCTGATAGCTAGGGTAATCATGTGTGAGGGAATAGGAGGAGACATACATAACTGTTTGCACAGACAGATGTCCATATAGCTGTTCTTTGGGCAGAAGAGGCAAGAAACATTGGCTCACGTTAGCTAAGTGTAGAAGCATACTAAGTGTGACTATCAGTACTTACAAGATGACGCCAGGCCACACCTACCTGTACTCCACTCCAGGATTTTGTGTGCTGCAGATAATTGGCTGCTGTACTTGTTTCCACAATCCAACATTTCGAGATCGACAGAAAATCTTTAATACTTTGGAAGAAGCTTCATAATACACAAAGAAAAAGAAATTATTTGATAAACTTGAAGACATGGATCGGGCAAGTGCTAGTTTAAAACGACATGCAACTAAAAATGGTTGGACTCTAAAAGAAAAAGAATTCAAAAACATGCAACAAAAGTAATGTTCTTCTTTCAGCTTTTCCTGGTTAGGGGTCACCACAGCAGAACTCTGGTCCGCTAATGATTGGCAGTAGATTTTTACGGTGCCAAGGTGCCAGTCTTACGCCCAACCTTCAACGAAGGCACGCCCATTCACGCATGTCTTTCAAACTCATTTATTTAACTAACTTAGTGATCCATTATCATCAAACTGCATCCTTGTAGTCAAAACATAAGGTAAATGTTTATGTTTGTTTCCTGTTTTATAAATACACTAATAGTCTATATGCTTATTATTTAAGAAAAGTGGATATATATATATATATATATATATATATATATATATATATATATATATATATATATATAAAATGTATGAATATATTTATGCAGCCACAGGTAAAAGACAGTGTTAATATTCATAGGATTCTTTTTTAAAGGTACTGATACACATATTCTCTGAATAGAAAGAAAAGGAAACATTTACAGTAATACAGTTGTTATAGTTCTCTTTAGTTTTGATGTCATAATTACTACTGTGTTTTATTGTCAAAATTTGTATATCTAAGGTTTTGTTTGTGCTTATACATTGTTGGCTTCTTACAAGTTGCAGCAAAAAATAAACATATGATACTGGCCAAAGTAAATGCATGCATGAAAATCAGAGAGTATGCAAGATTAGCAAATGGATAGAATGTGCCCGTTTACATGCTGAGCCAGAGCAGTGTGTTGCACATGGTAGGTAATGTAAAAATGCAATAAGATGAGACATTTTTGCTGTTGTTTATCTATTGAAAGAAGAAGTCACTGACAACAAAACTGAGAAAGGTATTTGGCAAACATTTTTCCTTGCTTCAGTGATTGCTATGCCAAAGACTAAATCAGATGAGCAAGTAAACACTGATTTATGGGACCCCATTAAACCTGAAGTTTGATGCAGCTTAATGTTACACTAGTATCATATTAGCACTATAGTTGTACTAATACAGTTCCCTCCCTGATCTGGCACTCCCCCACTTTAAGACCAGAAAAAAAACAAGTCCTTTTCAAGACTCTGAGAGAGAACCAAAACAGCTATTCTGTGCTGAAACAGTAGCAAGCTGCTGGCTACAAATGTAACAGGCAGCTTAGTACAGTTATAATACAAGCTTTTTGTCTGATGAAGCATTTATATGCGAAAGGGTTGTACTTGCATCAATAAATAGTTTTTACAATTAAATTCCATAGTTCTGACCACTAGTGGCTCTCAATATCTTTGTCTTTTCTTTTGGTCTTACAGTTATAATACCACATACAAAGTGTTTCAGCACTTCAGCCATCATCACAAATATAGTATTGGCATTCATTTCTGAATGCTGGAATTGCACTACTGTTCCATAGGTATCTGATGATCACAGACCTCCTAACAACTTGTACCTGGGGCAGTCACTGCCTTTCCCTGCCTCTACACCTTAGTATCACATGCTGCTTATCTTACAGAAGCATCTCAAAATGTCCACAGTTGCATGAAGCAAGAATGAAAATATATAGCCCTGCAGGCAAACTCATTTGTAGATTCCCAGCAATTTGAGTGGAAGAGGCACACATGTGAACTTTGTATTTATGTGCTATCAGACCTGTACATAGATAGATAGCAGGTGATCAGTAGAGCTGCAGCATGTGAAATCGGATGATTTCCAAAAAAGTGAAATTAATTATCAGTGTCAGTGGCACAACACGTAGCACACTCACCTTTGCTGTAGAAGGCTGTGTGTTCTAATCATACGTCTCAACTATCCAGATTTTCACAGAATGTCCAGATTTCTGCTTCACATTTTTGCTCTGTTTCTTATAAAATGTGTGGTTTTCTGGATTTTTGTGGCAAATCAGTAACAATTGAACTCACTAAATAATGACATGCATTTGAGTTTCAGATTTCATATTCTTCAGAAAATGCATGTTATCACAAGAACTTTTATTCTAGTAAGTTTATAAGTTTATAAGAGCAATTTTTAAAATGTGTCCCTATTTGGGGGGCATCCCTCCCCTCATTATTTTTATCATTGTTCATATTTTTTGTCCTAAGAAATTGAAAGCTCTGTGGTTCTACTTCCACACCAGGTAGATGAATTACTGACTGTGCAGTGCAGCATAAATGGGGTACTGTACCCTTGAGTGCCTCATCTTTGGATGAGATGCTAAATCAAGGTCCCATCTGCTTGAGTTGGTGGTAGCTCATGTAAATGTAAAAGATCCCACGGCACCTATCAAAAAGGGAAGTGAAGTACCCTAATTCCTTGGACAAATGTACCCTAGTAGTAAAATTATCACCTCAGGTCTCCCTTGAAAAGAGGCTACTAGTCTAGTGGGACTAATCTGGTTAAAAAGGATAAATAAAATAAAATAAAAATAAGCAATGGGGATTTGTATAGTGAAACTGGTTTAAATAACTATGATCCAGTAAAGATAAAATAAGAAAACTGGCAGTGTCCCATATGCCTTGACCACACACAGCAGAGTGCCATTTCTAATACTGTACAAAGTAGTGGCAGAACTTTATACATGCTTTTGGTGTAACTGAAAGTGTAAGTGAATTGATTAAATGGTGTGCTCCCATGGTTCTAGTCATTAGAAAGGATGGCAGTGTAAGAAAGTATATGAACTGACATGAGATGGTTAAATGACGCAGTTATTACACAGAAATTTATTTTACTTACCCTAGAAGATATTGCACCTCAACTGATTGATGCTAGAGTGTTCTCCACATTGGATGCTTCAAGTAGGCTCTGTCAGATACCCCCAGATAAACGTAGTCAAAAGTTAACAACCTTCATAAGGCCAGTCTATAAGTTTTGCTCTGAAAGACTAACATTTGGTATAACTTTAACACCAGAAATATTTAAATGTTAGATGAGTATTTTCTTGAAAAGGCATGAAGGTGTTGTCGCTGCCATGGATGATGAGCTGGTGTAACTTACTAATAAAGATATAAATGGCATGAGATTGGAGATAGTGCTCCAACAACTAAAAGCTCAGGTTTGAAACAAATGTAGTTTTGGAAAGTCTAAGAACCAATATTTCAATTTTAACATAAATGCTAGTAGAATCAGAGCAGATTCAAGCAAGGTCAGAGCAAGAGCAGAGCAGAGCTAAAAAGGCCAACCTGTGAAAATGTACTGCATCAGGACAGATTTAGCGAAGAAAAATAAACCTTGGTTGTGGAGGAATTTTCAACAGCAATTTTAAACAAATGCAGATGAATGCTCCATTGCACTCCTATTATGCTGTTTCAAGTCCAGCAATTGTGAGTGCTGATACCAATAACTATGGCCTAGGTGCTGTTATACTCCAGATTGATGGACTGGTTCTGAAACCTGTTATTTATTGCCTCAGACTACTAATCAAAGCTGAACAGAGATATTCACGAACAACAAAGGAGTTGCTTGCATGTTTTGAGGCATGTGACAATATACCTTTTGGAGCTAGAAAGTTTTCATCTCCAACCTAACTACAGACAGGTGGTTCTAATGATTAATTCCTACAACTTGCACAAAGTATCACACAGATGCCAATGATTCCTTATGAGACTGAGATGTTTCAATTCCAAGGTAAACCATGTGGCTGGAAAGCAATTACCTGAGGGTGACATGCACCCGGAAAGCCAGCACCTAATCAGACTCAATCTGATACTGAAGAAGATGTTGCTGAATACATGCATAGCATTATAGCACATCAAGGCTTGGCTACAAAAAGGCTAGAAAAGCTAAAGCAGGCTACCAAACTTGACAGTGAGTTATAGACAGTTATTACATAAGTCAAGGCTACGTGGCCTACAAAGACACAGCAGCTGATATATAAAATATTACACAACTGCCTCAATATGATATTTTGCTACTGTGTCAAGAGACGACTGTGTCCTCTTCACAGCATGACAAAATATTAAGGCAAATTGTTGAAGGATACTGAAGGATACCGAGGCCTAATGAGGTCTCATGAATGAGCCAAGATGTCTGCATAGGGGTCTAACATCAACATGTACATTTCAAAACTTTTGTCAAAATATCATTTTTTATTATATGTAAATCATCCCTGAGGAGAAAACTATTTACACTGACACTGTTACTCTCAAGATATAGAGATATTGCTCATACCAACAATGACTAGTGAGCAAGTCATTGCCAAATTTAAGACAATGCCTTCCAGATATAGTATATCCTCTGAACTGATTGCAGTAAATGGTAAACAGTTCATGTCTACTGTGTTCCAGGAATTTGCTGAGGACTATGGCTTTATACATAATGTGTTATATCCTTACTATTAACAATCTAATGAAGTTGAGATAGGGTAATCTCTGGGATACATACCTGTCTCTCTGTTTTTAGAAAGGGTAATTCTGCTGCTGTTTGTTTTGTGGATATGCAGGAGGTCCATCAGAGTGGGGTCTGACAATTCTCTGTATGTCAGGCATAGATCTCCCCTAAAAAGCCTGTAGGAGACAGAATACAGGGATAGAGCCTTGAGATGGTCTTCATAGGCCATTTTATTTAAGCCTTGTATTATTTTAATGAAGAATGTCCACAGAGGTTCTAAATATTTAACCTTGCCTGTGATATAAATAGGACCTGCTGGAGAGACAGATATGTATCCCAGAGATTACCCTGTCTCTGGAACAAGATCCCCATCCATGTGAAGCAGAGTTTCTCCCTAATCCAATTCAAGTGCAAACTGGACAATTGGATGGGGAACAGGAAATTCATCCCTGGTTTGACACTTATGTCTCTAATGGACACAGACAACCTGTAAATGGTTCATTTCCCAGGCCCTAGCTTGTAAATGTTTCATGTCCAAAGCCCCTGCTTATACTTATCAAGGGTATCAGAACTTGTCAGAGATTTGGGATGCGTGGCTAGGCTTAAAAAGGCCCTTGTGGTCGTTAGCCTAGTAAACACCTATGAACCTCTGAACCTGTTTATAAGAAAGTGATCAAAACAGTTAAAAAAACTATTTGAGGATCTGATCCTCAGGAAAAAGTCCTGCACAACTAATGATTGGAAGATAAATTAATATTAACATACCTAGGCTTGCATCTAAACCTAAGCTAAAAAACATTCTGTTTGAATCTATTGTGAGGAATGACCAGAGCAAAATAATCCTGCTGGCATTTTTACAACGGGTGACATTCTACCTAAACCCTACCTGTCTTTCATCAGGCCAAATGGTGGGCCTTAAAACTGAAGTGGAGAGAAAGTGGGCTACATCTGCTGTTGCATTTAAACAATGATGAACTAAGGTCTTACATGATGTAGACCAGAGATGTTACCATTCTGAGACATAACCCACAACATCCAAACTGTTCCTGAAGAGACTCAGTGTGAAAGACATGTATAGACATAACTAGCAACCTCTAAACTGTTCCTGATTAGTCTCAATATGAAAAACATGTATTGACATAACTAGCAATCTCCAAACTGTTCCTGAAGAGTCTCAGTGTGAAAGACATGTATCAACATAACTAGCGACCTCCAAACTGTTCCTGAAGAGTCTCAATTTGAAGATCATGAATCTGCCAATTAAACAAAGGTACATGAGACAAGCAAAAGGAGATCTTTAGCTGCAGAAAGTGTTCTAGGTTTCTCAAAAGCTGTACTGCAACCAGTTATCCAAGGCAAAGGTGAAATTCCTAAATCCAAAATGTGTTATAATAATGCAAATATTGTTAATTCAGACATGTCTATTCCTGATACTATCTGCCCTGTTCCAATAAGAGAGACAAGACAGAATATAAAATGCTTTAATCTCTTCTTCTAACTCTTTTTTCCCCACAAGTTCTTGTCTGGTGAGAACAACTTGAAGTGATCATGAAGTCAGACCACAACAGTATTTGCAAGAGTGTAATCATATCCAAAGGGCAGATAAGTGACTGATTCCTTTTTCTTGCCAATGAATGTAATAGTCTAGCACTAGTGAGAATTGCTTAGCAACTTCAGTACTACTATTAGAAGGTAACTACCTGTTGAATATGTGTACAAAGTATTTTAATGTATTTTTACATTTCTTCATTGCATTACAGTATGTTAAATATGTGTGTCAAACGTTAAGTCCTTGTGTAACATTTGATTTTAGAGAGGGTTCCATCTTTTCTGAGGTGGGACGTTGTTGCTCTTCTTTCGGCTTTTCCAGGTTAGGGGTCGCCACAGTGGAACTCCGGTCTGCTAATGATTGGCAGTAGATTTTTTTATGGGTGCCAAGGTGCCAGCTCAACACCCAACCTTCAATGAAGGCACGCCTATTCTAAGCATGTCTTTCGAATGCCACTCAACCGCGGGGAGGACATGCGGACTCCACACAGAAGGCACTCCAGCTGGGAATCGAACAGGAGAACCTCTTGCTGTGAGGCAACAATGCTAAAGCTGCACCACCGCGGCCTCCTGAGGTGGGACATAATGATAAAAAAATATTCACAAGTTTTACTATATATGCCACCATTGTGAGAATGCTCACAATGTCTTTAAGAATGGCTCTGTCCACCTTACTCATGTACACTCATGTACACTAACACTAACCTTAACCCTATCATTGACCGTAGCTAGTGTCTTACAGGGTACCTTATGAAAAACACTTTCTCTAAGAGTGTCACTCAAGTATGTCCGAAAGTAAGTTTTATGGTGTTGTTTTTTTTTTTTTGAGATAGGGAAAAGCAAGTGTTAGCTTTACTTTTTCGATCATTGTAAGTAGCCTTGTGATTATAGATATTTTTTTATGCATACATCAATGTTTATAAATGTCAAAATTAATGGACATACACACACACACACACACACACACACACACACACACACACACACACACACACCACCCACACAAACACACACACACACACACACACACACACACACACACACACACACACACACACACACGCACACACACACACACATACACACACACACACACACACACACACACACACACACACACACACACACACACACACACACACACACACACACATAGGTCTACTACTGTTGATTGAAAACTCACTTGATTGAAAATGAAATTACTAGGACCACTTCACTGAAAGCTCACCACTAAAAACTCACTTGACTGAAACTCATTTCACTGAAAGTTATAAATGGCCTTTTCCCCACTGTAGTGTGACCCTGGAGTTAGTATATAAAGTAAGGGGGAGTGTGGGGGGCACAGCCCCCCATACTGGGGGGGTGAAGCCCCCACATATCTTGGTTATATATTCTCTTTTGGAAACTTATTTATTGCACTTGTAAGTATCACTGTGTATAGTTTAAAATGTTTATAATATGTGGGGGGCTACACCCCCTACACCCCCAATGTGGGGGGCTGTTCCCCTCACCCCCTTTACTTTATATACTAACTACAGGGTCGCACTACAGTGGGGAAAAGGCCATTTATAACTTTCAATTAAATGAGTTTCAAAGAAATGAGTTTTCAGTGAAGTGAGCTTTCAGTGAAGTGGTCCTAGTAATTTCATTTTTAGTCAAGTGAGTTTTCAATCAACCGTAGTAGACACACACACACACACACACACACACACACACACACACACACACACACACACACACACACACACACACACACACACACACACACACACACACACACACACACACACACACACATATGGTTGATAATGTAAAAAAGGAGCACACAAATGAGATGAAAAAAAGTGAATTCACAGATGAGTGACATACAAAAAGAGTGAATCTCAAAACATTGAACATTTCTCTCACACAATCAGTAAAACCAGCTACAAAACCCAGACCAAGCTTCATCTGACTAGTACTGTTAGGGAAAGGGTTTTTAGTAATGTAATGCTCAGAGTTGGAGTTAGGAGTGGGTGTAGGGTTATGGTTAGCCCTGTTCCGCACAACCTTACTAATATGTACTCAGCCTAATACCCTACTCCTGCCCCTAAACTCAACCCCATGCAATACACTACATTATTAAAAAACCCTTTCCCTAACAGTTCATACCACTACACAAAACAAAATGTGACAGAACATACACAAGACTGAAAAGGTACAGTATAAATATGTCCTTTTATATAACCCATACTCTAACCCTAACAAGCACTCACACATACACACTGACACTTACACATTTTCACTTATTCATTTTCCTACATGCTCCTCCTTATTTAACCATATGTGAGTCACACAAATGAGCTTTTACTCATTTGTACAGTCATTGTCAACCAAATGAGTTCTCAGCTATTAGAATGGCAAATATACACAAAACACACACACACACACACACATACACAAATATGTGTGTGTGTGTGTGTGTGTGTGTGTGCATTTACATATATATATATATATATATATATATATGTGTGTGTGTGTGTGTGTGTGTATATATATATATATATATATATATATATATATATATATATATATATATGGTTTACATTGAGAAGGTCGAACCAGACTCCATTGAATGATGGAATTACCACCCCACTTCCGCTAAAATGGCAATGTTGTATTCTGACATTGTCGAAATACCACTCGCTGTAAATCTCGGAACAGGCTTTAACATGGGTCGAGATGGGGGCGAAATTCATACTTCAGCAATTTCACCATTCGGCCTCCTCACTTTGATTGAAGTGGGTTTGACCGAATCCACTTTGAACTTCTAATGCCAAACCTATATATATCCTATATATATATATATATATATATATATATATATATATATATATATATATATATACATACACACACACACACACCATATATATATATATATATATATATATATATATATATATATATATATATGGGATCTGTACTATTTAACAAATGACTGTTTCACTGAAAGTGTGCTAAAAAAAAGACAAAAGTGTGGAGCTTAATGGGAATAAGGGAATATTCCCTTTTTCCCACTGTAGTGTGATCTCGGAGTGAGAATATAAAAGTAGGGAGGGTGTAGGGGTGCAGGGGTGCTGGCCCCCCTGCGTAAACGTGAGTACTGTGTTTTTTTTTTTTTTTTAATTTTGTTGTTTAAGATTGTTTTTTTGCACACTGTAGTGAAAGTGCTTTTTTGGTGAAAAGCACTTTCGCTAAAGTGTGTTTGTTAGTTTACGTTTCGTGGAAATGTGATTACAGGCAATAGTCCTAGATCTACATATATATATATATATATATATGTAGAATCCACAAAGTGACGAGCCGTGGTAGTGCGCGTTCCAAGAATAAATGTGTGTACCAATCCAAGCAAAGATGAAGTGCCTACAAAGTCCTGCCAAAGCACTTCCGTACATCAAAGGCTACAAGCTCATTACCAACCACTTGTCGGAATAAAGATAGAGATAGTAGTTGCAACAGTCTGTTTAGACCAACCTCAGTGTACCTTGTGTTTAGGCTGTAGTCCACTATCAAACCATGAGTACTTCTAGGCAAACTGCTTCCTTATACACATCCAATCTCCGTAAGAGACAAATACCATTCGGTTCCTTAAACTCTGTTATACCATATAAACTGTTAGCAGACTGCTTCCTTATACAAATCCAGCATCAGTAAAAGAAAAAACCATTCGGTTCAACCTTCTTTATTCATGTGAGCGCTTTCACGGCAATACAGAGCCGCTTCATCAGACAAACAACAATGCTCTGTAAGAGCGCCAATTTTTAAAAAATACATAGGAGGAAGTCACTCCTACTAACTTCCTGGTATGCTATGCTAAAGCATTTAAAGTGACAGTGCAATAATAAAATCAAATGATAATATAAAATCAAATAATTCATAATAGCAATGTTATAAATACAAATAAGACTCAAAGAAACTTCATTTTAACAACACCATTGTTACGGAGCCAACGTGTTGTACAGATCACACTTAGATTAAAACTTCTTACGAATAACATACTCAAGCTAACATAATGTCTAAGCGACATAGCACATCGAAATAGCTCTTCTCATATACAAATCCAAAAGGTCAAATTCGAATAATGTACATGACACATGCAAAAAAGCAACGTCCATATTGGCGGCAGAACCAACTGCATGTTCAAAATGCTGATATAAGACCATTATGGTGCGAGGGGAGGGAAGACAAAATAAAGTGCTATAATAAACAATCACTCTATGAAATAAATGTATCTGGGTTGGACAATAAGTGTCTGCTAATATATCTGGATCTATAACAAATATAGGATATTAACCTACTAAGGATAAAATCAATAATTAAAACCATGTATACAAAGGATATGGTGAGAAGGACTATCGATATGAAGTATATAAAAGGAGGGGGGGGGAAGGGGAGAGGGGGGGCAAAGAAATAGACAATATAAATCCTAAGTGTGGGTGTGTCCATGAAACACAAAAACACAAAAACATACCCTGACATGTATACGGATAAACTATGGAGTATACAACTAAAAAGTAATATAATAAACCAAAAATTATTTAAAATACATATTAAATAACTATAGTCTGTGTATGTGAAATCTGTTAACAAATCCACAAAGCAACCTAAATAAATATACTGGACTGGATCTAACAACATTTAACCAAACTGGGTATAACAAATGAGAATATTGACATAGCATATTCAGCATAGAATATATAGAACTGGCCTATTGTGGATACAATTGATGAACCAATAGTACCAGGTCATGTTTATATGGGAACCATAGTATAACCTTGGAGCCTAAATGTTATGTAATCAATTGTTCAAAGTACAATGGAGAATATTTCAAAGACCTCAATAAATGAGACAACAGAAAATGAGGCCATCTAGATCATCTCAAGGGTCTGGCCTTCAACTGCGGTTTAATGGACAGAACTTCATTCAGGCCTTTCTCCCTATGGGCCGCCAGCCTGCATATCCACTTTAGCTCCGCTTGTTCAGTAAGGTTGACTATATTGCCTAGTCTAGGATTAGGTATCACAACTTGGAGCACTTGAAATAAAAAGGTGTGTGTTGCTCCTTCTCTCATGGTGTGCTTCGATAGAGCACTACATTCTTGTTTTCTAGCTAGGCAATAACAATGGTCCCTTATCCGTTCTCTAAGGGACCTGTTGGTTTTACCAACATAAAATGAAAAACAGTAGGTACAGTGTGCAATGTAAACAATGTTTCTGGTGTTACAGTCACTATTCTGATTTAATGTCCAAAGGTGACCTGAAACAGGATGCCTATAGTAGTGGGATTCATCTACATATTGGCATTGTGCACATCTACCACATTTATTCGTTCTTTCAAAACCTGACCTTTCTTGAAGCCCTGGGCCTTTACTGTTGCATAGCAGCCTTTTCAGATTCAACATATTGCTGAAAACAAAAGATGGAGTATGGCCCACTAATCTGGTAATGCTCTCATTGGCGGTAAGAATATTCCAGTGCTTGTTGATTAAAGTTCGTAGCATGTTACAGCCTATTCCATAAGGCATAACAAAGTCAATAAAACTATTGGCAATGGAATCTAGAGGTCTTCTACTTTCACCACCCAACAAGTATGGTTTTGCTCTATTCTGTCTAAGATATTGCATTTCTGTATATACTTTCTGGATTTCATCTTCAGAATAAGCTCGTGCCAAAAGGCCATCACTTAGCTCATTCAACCCTTGCTGATAGTCGACATTCGTAGTGGAAAGCCTAGATATTCTCATAGCTTGTCCCTTTATGATGTTCTGAAAAATATGTGGAGGGTGCATGCTGTCTCTGTGGAGAAAAGAAGGCTTATAGCAGGGTTTCCGATGTATCTTCGTATTAATGCTATTGCCTTGCTTGTAAATGGTTACATCCAGAAAGTCAATGGACTCAATACTAAAATTCATGGTAAACTTTAAAAAAGAGCTGCTGGAATTCAACTTGTTATAGAATACATGTAATTGATCAACAGTACCTCCCCATAAAAATAGCAAGTCGTCCACAAACCTTTTATAAAATATTATATAAGGTTCGTTAATGATGTATGCTTCTTCAAAGGTCGCCATGACCAAGTTGGCATAGCTGTTGGCACAGCTAGTGCCCATGGCGACCCCTTTCACTTGCTTATAACAGGTATTCCCAAATAGAAAGATGTTGTGATTTAGAACAATCTCCATTAACCGAGATAGAAACTCTATCTTGTTCTGATTAAGGCCAGATTTGCTGGTAAGATAATGTTGTAACATCTGGGTGCCCTCACCATTCGGTATGCAAGTGAATAGAGAGGTTACATCCATAGTCACAAACAATGCTGATGCTATTCTGGCTGCATTAAGATCACGTGTTAACATGCATAATTCTTTTAACAAATGCTCTGTATCTTTCAGGATACAATCAGACTTCAATAGTGTTGGTTTAAATTCATAATCTAGATACATAGATAGGGGCTCAGTTAGCCACCCAGACCCTGCAACAATAGGTCTGAATTCTGGTAAATGAAGGTTCTTATGTATTTTCGGAAGTCCTGAGATGATCGGGATAACTGGATAATCCACTTTCATAAACCTAAAGAGATCTTCAGACAAGTGTCCAGCCAATTTAAGCTCAACCAAAGTTTCATCTATGTAGACTTTCATTTGGTGTACACTATTGGTAGAAACCTTTTCATATGCTTCTTCATTAAGCATAGTAGACATTTTGGTGTTGTAGTATAGGGAGTCCAAAACTACTATGGCACCTCCCTTATCAGCCGGTCTTATGACTATTCTGCTGTTTGACCTGAGACCATTCAGGGCTTGAATTTCCTCTTTAGTAAGATTTTCATGTATGTCTGGTTCGTGGATGCATTGCATATTGTGCACCTCAACTGATTGATGCTAGAGTGTTCTCCACATTGGATGCTTCAAGTAGGCTCTGTCAGATACCCCCAGATAAACGTAGTCAAAAGTTAACAACCTTCATAAGGCCAGTCTATAAGTTTTGCTCTGAAAGACTAACATTTGGTATAACTTTAACACCAGAAATATTTAAATGTTAGATGAGTATTTTCTTGAAAAGGCATGAAGGTGTTGTCGCTGCCATGGATGATGAGCTGGTGTAACTTACTAATAAAGATATAAATGGCATGAGATTGGAGATAGTGCTCCAACAACTAAAAGCTCAGGTTTGAAACAAATGTAGTTTTGGAAAGTCTAAGAACCAATATTTCAATTTTAACATAAATGCTAGTAGAATCAGAGCAGATTCAAGCAAGGTCAGAGCAAGAGCAGAGCAGAGCTAAAAAGGCCAACCTGTGAAAATGTACTGCATCAGGACAGATTTAGCGAAGAAAAATAAACCTTGGTTGTGGAGGAATTTTCAACAGCAATTTTAAACAAATGCAGATGAATGCTCCATTGCACTCCTATTATGCTGTTTCAAGTCCAGCAATTGTGAGTGCTGATACCAATAACTATGGCCTAGGTGCTGTTATACTCCAGATTGATGGACTGGTTCTGAAACCTGTTATTTATTGCCTCAGACTACTAATCAAAGCTGAACAGAGATATTCACGAACAACAAAGGAGTTGCTTGCATGTTTTGAGGCATGTGACAATATACCTTTTGGAGCTAGAAAGTTTTCATCTCCAACCTAACTACAGACAGGTGGTTCTAATGATTAATTCCTACAACTTGCACAAAGTATCACACAGATGCCAATGATTCCTTATGAGACTGAGATGTTTCAATTCCAAGGTAAACCATGTGGCTGGAAAGCACTACCTGAGGGTGACATGCACCCGGAAAGCCAGCACCTAATCAGACTCAATCTGATACTGAAGAAGATGTTGCTGAATACATGCATAGCATTATAGCACATCAAGGCTTGGCTACAAAAAGGCTAGAAAAGCTAAAGCAGGCTACCAAACTTGACAGTGAGTTATAGACAGTTATTACATAAGTCAAGGCTACGTGGCCTACAAAGACACAGCAGCTGATATATAAAATATTACACAACTGCCTCAATATGATATTTTGCTACTGTGTCAAGAGACGACTGTGTCCTCTTCACAGCATGACAAAATATTAAGGCAAATTGTTGAAGGATACTGAAGGATACCGAGGCCTAATGAGGTCTCATGAATGAGCCAAGATGTCTGCATAGGGGTCTAACATCAACATGTACATTTCAAAACTTTTGTCAAAATATAATTTTTTATTATATGTAAATCATCCCTGAGGAGAAAACTATTTACACTGACACTGTTACTCTCGAGATATAGAGATATTGTTCATACCAACAATGACTAGTGAGCAAGTCATTGCCAAATTTAAGACAATGCCTTCCAGATATAGTATATCCTCTGAACTGATTGCAGTAAATGGTAAACAGTTCATGTCTACTGTGTTCCAGGAATTTGCTGAGGACTATGGCTTTATACATAATGTGTTATATCCTTACTATTAACAATCTAATGAAGCTGAGATAGGGTAATCTCTAGGATACATACCTGTCTCTCTGTTTTTAGAAAGGGTAATTCTGCTGCTGTTTGTTTTGTGGATATGCAGGAGGTCCATCAGAGTGGGGTCTGACAATTGTCTGTATGTCAGGCATAGATCTCCCCTAAAAAGCCTGTAGGAGACAGAATACAGGGATAGAGCCTTGAGATGGTCTTCATAGGCCATTTTATTTAAGCCTTGTATTATTTTAATGAAGAATGTCCACAGAGGTTCTAAATATTTAACCTTGCCTGTGATATAAATAGGACCTGCTGGAGAGACAGATATGTATCCCAGAGATTACCCTGTCTCTGGAACAAGATCCCCATCCATGTGAAGCAGAGTTTCTCCCTAATCCAATTCAAGTGCAAACTGGACAATTGGATGGGGAACAGGAAATGCATCCCTGGTTTGACACTTATGTCTCTAATGGACACAGACAACCTGTAAATGGTTCATTTCCCAGGCCCCAGCTTGTAAATGTTTCATGTCCAAAGCCCCTGCTTATACTTATCAAGGGTATCAGAACTTGTCAGAGATTTGGGATGCATGGCTAGGCTTAAAAAGGCCCTTGTGGTTGTTAGCCTAGTAAACACCTATGAACCTCTGAACCTGTTTATAAGAAAGTGATCAAAACAGTTAAAAAAACTATTTGAGGATCTGATCCTCAGGAAAAAGTCCTGCACAACTAATGATTGGAAGATAAATTAATATTAACATACCTAGGCTTGCATCTAAACCTAAGCTAAAAAACATTCTGTTTGAATCTATTGTGAGGAATGACCAGAGAGCAAAATAATCCTGCTGGCATTTTTACAACGGGTGACATTCTACCTAAACCCTACCTGTCTTTCATCAGGCCAAATGGTGGGCCTTAAAACTGAAGTGGAGAGAAAGTGGGCTACATCTGCTGTTGCATTTAAACAATGATGAACTAAGGTCTTACATGATGTAGACCAGAGATGTTACCATTCTGAGACATAACCCACAACATCCAAACTGTTCCTGAAGAGACTCAGTGTGAAAGACATGTATCGACATAACTAGCAACCTCTAAACTGTTCCTGATTAGTCTCAATATGAAAAACATGTATCGACATAACTAGCAATCTCCAAACTGTTCCTGAAGAGTCTCAGTGTGAAAGACATGTATCAACATAACTAGCGACCTCCAAACTGTTCCTGAAGAGTCTCAATTTGAAGATCATGAATCTGCCAATTAAACAAAGGTACATGAGACAAGCAAAAGGAGATCTTTAGCTGCAGAAAGTGTTCTAGGTTTCTCAAAAGCTGTACTGCAACCAGTTATCCAAGGCAAAGGTGAAATTCTAAATCCAAAATGTGTTATAATAATGCAAATATTGTTAATTCAGACATGTCTATTCCTGATACTATCTGCCCTGTTCCAATAAGAGAGACAAGACAGAATATAAAATGTTTTAATCTCTTCTTCTAACTCTTTTTTCCCCACAAGTTCTTGTCTGGTGAGAACAACTTGAAGTGATCATGAAGTCAGACCACAACAGTATTTGCAAGAGTGTAATCATATCCAAAGGGCAGATAAGTGACTGATTCCTTTTTCTTGCCAATGAATGTAATAGTCTAGCACTAGTGAGAATTGCTTAGCAACTTCAGTACTACTATTAGAAGGTAACTACCTGTTGAATATGTGTACAAAGTTTTTTAATGTATTTTTACATTTCTTCATTGCATTACAGTATGTTAAATATGTGTGTCAAACGTTAAGTCCTTGTGTAACATTTGATTTTAGAGAGGGTTCCATCTTTTCTGAGGTGGGACGTTGTTGCTCTTCTTTCGGCTTTTCCAGGTTAGGGGTCGCCACAGTGGAACTCCGGTCTGCTAATGATTGGCAGTAGATTTTTTTATGGGTGCCAGCTCAACGCCCAACCTTCAATGAAGGCACGCCTATTCTACGCATGTCTTTCGAATGCCACTCAACCGCGGGGAGGACATGCAGACTCCACACAGAAGGCACTCCAGCCGGGAATCGAACAGGAGAACCTCTTGCTGTGAGGCAACAATGCTAAAGCTGCACCACCGCGGCCTCCTGAGGTGGGACATAATGATAAAAAAATATTCACAAGTTTTACTATATATGCCACCATTGTGAGAATGCTCACAATGTCTTTAAGAATGGCTCTGTCCACCTTACTCATGTACACTCATGTACACTAACACTAACCTTAACCCTATCATTGACCGTAGCTAGTGTCTTACAGGGTACCTTATGAAAAACACTTTCTCTAATAGTGTCACTCAAGTATGTCCGAAAGTAAGTTTTATGGTGTTGTTTTTTTTTTTTTTTGAGATAGGGAAAAGCAAGTGTTAGCTTTACTTTTTCGATCATTGTAAGTAGCCTTGTGATTATAGATATTTTTTTTATGCATACATCAATGTTTATAAATGTCAAAATTAATGGACATACACACACACACACACACACACACACACACACACACACACACACACACACACACACACACACACACCACACACACACACACACACACACACACACACACACACACACACAC